>NC_135216.1:18881202-19163702 GCF_052324685.1 Brachyhypopomus gauderio | reverse complement strand
CTTAATCAAAAATATACTACAAGCAATACTTCATTACTAAGATTTGAAAGCTACCAAACTGTGTGTGTGAGAAAGAGATGAGAGAGAAAGAGAGATCTAATCTCAGCTTATCCAGATAACATCTACTGTTTCAGCCTGCAGACACAACACATCATCAGTCATAGCTGTCAACCACACACACATCCACGCCCACACAAACACCCACCCACACACACACACACACACACACACACACACACACACACACACACACACACACACACACACACACACACACACACACACACACACACACACACACTCCCCTTTTTTCTGTGTTAACTCCCCATCTCTCTGTGTTAACTCCCCATCTCTGTGTTAACTCCCCTTCTCTGTGTTAACTCCCCTTCTCCCTGTGTTAACTCCCCATCTCTGTGTTAACTTCCATTCTCTGTGTTAACGCTCCATCTCTGGGTTAACTCCCCATCTCTCTGTGTTAACTCCCCATCTCAGTGTTAACTCCCCATCTCTGTGTTAAGTCCCCTTTGTGTTAACTTCCCATCTTTCTGTGTTAACTCCCCATCTCAGTGTTAACTCCCCATCTCTGTGTTAAGTCCCCTTTGTGTTAACTTCCCATCTCTCTGTGTTAACTCCCCATCTCAGTGTTAAGTCCCCATCTCTGAGTTAACTTTCCTTCTCTCTGTGTTAACTCTCATCTCAGTGTTAACTCCCCTTCTCTCTGTGTTAACTCCCCTCTCTGTGTTAACTCTCATCTCTGTGTTAACTCCCGTTCTCTCTGTGTTAAGTCCCCTCTCTGTATTAACTCCCCTCACAGTGTTAACTGCCATCTCTGTGTTAAATGCCATCTCTGTGTCATCACTGAAAAATAGCCCCCCTCACCTCTCTGTCATCAGTTCATCTTTCTTTGCACATTTTTTAAAGTCTCTCTCTGCAAAGCTCTTAGTGAAATGCTCATGTCACATTTTACAAGGACAGCCAAGTCACATTGATGGGTAGGAAAGGTTTTTAGGTTGTCATGGTGATGACAGATAGTCAGACTGCATTCTTTTCTTTTTTCTAGATGGTTTCAAGATTCAGTTCAAAGACCAAAACCAAATCCATTCTGGTTTCACAGTCTGCCAGTCAATGCCAGAGATCCAGGACTCATTAAAGCTAGAACACTGATCCATGCACTGATGTGGTATTTCTTTCTAGTTTATTAGACATTTATTTCTATATAGGACAAACATTCCAGTCCTAATTAACCATAAGCCTAAATGTAAATGTCAAATTGTTTTTGACCACAAACACACACCCATGTACACACACACCCAAGCACACACACACACATACACAGCCCAAGCACACACATACCAAGCGCACTCACTCAAACACACACACCCAAGCACACACACACACACACCACACACACACACACACACACACACACACACACACCCCTACCCACACACTGAGTCTTCCTCAACACTCCCAGAGTGAACAGAGCTCATTGCTGGCAAACAAATTGGGTATTTAAGCTGTGTTATATTTGTGCACGTGTGATTCATCATATTTGTGTTGTGTATGTGTGTGTGTATGTTCATTCTGTAAGTTAACTTAGACAATGGTGCAGAATCACACAACACCAGTTAAACAAACATGATGTCATGCACAGATCTCCCCAGCTGCCATGACGTATTCACACTGAATCAACTACGTATGATGGTGTGTGTGTGTGTGTGTGTGTGTGTGTGTGTGTGTGGGGGGGGGGGGGGGTGGGGGGGGGGGAAGAAAGCTTTGTGGAGAAGAAAGCATTAAAGCAATTATAGCTGAGATTACTGTAAGCACACCCAAATACACACACACACACAAACACACCACACACACACACACACACACACACACACACACACACACACACACACACACACACACACACACACACACACACACACACACACACACACACACACCAGACATGCTGAAAGAAAACTGGGATAGTGTGATGGCTGAGGACAGAGGTGCTGCTCTCCTAAAATCACACAGACCAAACCATTATCATATCAAGAGTTCAAATAACACAAAAGAGAGAAAGCTGTGAGGAAGAGAGAGAGAGAATTAGAAAAGATGAGGGAGACTAAGAGAGAGGGAGAGGCTGTGTGAGAGAGAAAGCCAGAGAGAGAGAAAGACTGAGAAAGGGAGAGAGAGATAGAGAGAGAGGGGGCAGAGAGAGGGGGAGAGAGAGGGGGAGAGACTGAGAGAGAGAGAGAGAGAGAGAGAGAGAGAGAGAGAGAGAGAGAGAGAGAGAGAGAGAGAGAGAGGGAAAGACTGTGAGAGAGAGTGGGATGGGGTAGAGACTGTGTGAGAGAAAGGGATAGAGATTGGGGAGACTGTGAGAGAGAGAGGGATGAGGGGTAGAGACTGTGTGTGAGAGAGGGAGATGGGGTGAGACTGTGAGTGAGAGAGAGAGAGAGAGGGGGGGGGGGGGGGGTTCCTGTGTCTCATTTAATTAGTGGGGGTTGTTCCAACAGTTCTCCTCCAGGCTGAGTGAAGGGGTCATAGTTCATCTCCTGAGAGAGGGTAAAGGTCCCTCAATCTTCCCACACTGGCCCCAACCCATTTCAATGCCCCATAGCATCAACTTTGACCCCCACAGAGGCTGCCATTGACAGCTACAGCCACAGAAAAACAGGGAAATGAAGATCTTAGAGGTTAAAGTTCAGGCGTAAGAAGTGGGAGGAGCTACTAGCCCTTGGAGATGGGACTTGATTCTCTGTTCTGCCTCTGTTCATGTTGTCTTTATCTAGGGCAGATTACACTCCAAAAGTTCAAAGGCAGAGATAACACATTGAGATAAGTGTAAACATGTGTCATCTATTTAGCACACAAACAGTAACAAGCTGATAGAAACACACATGCGTATATGAACACATCCCTTTTCCGTTGTTAAGGCCAATTTTCTCGGCATCCGGCTCCTTCATCAGGCCTTTCCTGTTTTCTCCTGATTGGTGGAAAAAAACTGCTCAGAGGTCAGCTCATTGGTTGGCAGTGTGGGTCATTATGAGACAGACTCTGCCCTCCAAGAGGGTGTGGCCTGTTTGCTTGGGTTTTGATGGAGAGAATGGAGTGAAAAATGCTTGTCATGATGGAAGAGTTTGAGGAGCATAAGACAGGCAGACCGCTCTTAGAGTCATAACTCTACACTGTACACACTTAGTGTAAATCACTGAAAAATAGCTTTGAAAATAGAAGTAGTTTTTCAATTAAATTGACATTAAAAACTAAGGCCATTTAAAAAATACAATACTTTTTTGGGGATACAAAAGAAATCATTAGTTAGGGTTATTATCACAGTGCACTCACACCTAATGGTAATTACAGTTTTTCTCAGTCGATTTGGTTCATTTCTCACATCATGGTTTACACTGGTATCACAACTAGTGCATTTCTCAAAACAGTGCAAACAGCAGAACTCAATGAAATACCTGCAAAAGCAGATACTTCACTCAAAATTCTTTGTTTTTGCCTCAAAAGCAAATATTTAGGTCAATCAATTTGTCTGTGCCATCAGAATATCTAGTCTGTGTGCCATTGCCTATGAACAAGGCAGTCAAAATACTTAGTCATGTTGTCAGTGCAACTATAAGTCACAGTCAGTGTAGACTGTATATTCTGATGGAAACTAGCTAAGCTTTTGATTTCAAGAATGCTGCACATTCTGTGGTATATCAAATACATATTACACACATACAAACTTACATGGAACACAAAGTTACACGTGACTGTATGTGGGAGACTGATAGCAAGAAATTGGACTGGAATCAAATTTGTACAGCAATATTGTTTGACTGTATTGTTCGCACTGCAATTTGTTGACAAACCCAAATCTGATTGAAATTCAGAAAAGACAGACAACTGACTGGAAAAACTGCAAAATTAGAAACTTATTCTACACATTCAAAACAACCTGAGCACATACGGCCTCCTCTTGCTGTCTGAAAATGGAACATCTGCCCCTCCCCCTATGAGCTAGTCTTGATATCCTATATGATATAAGAATGCAAAAATAAAAAAAATTTGAATACAGTAACATGTCAGAATGTATATCAATGTGCAGCATTACAGCAGAGAGCACATTTCTGAATTACATAAATGTTATCTCTATGAAATGTTTGAACGATTGAAGACACAGTTGTTCTTCCAATATTCAGCTGCACCCAGCGACCAGCTTCAGCCATTGTGAGACCATGACTTACATGTAAAACATGGTCCACAATTGTTGCCCTTATTTCACTGTTTTGTCCCCTCAGCCTTAAACCATACAGACTTACCCATCTACACCACATAGTCTTACTCCTCTACACCACACAGTTTTACCCCTCTACACCACAGTTTTACCCCTCTACACCACACAGTCTTACCCCTCTACACCACACAGTCTTACTTCTCCTATTGGCTGTTCACCCTATACATGGCCTTGTCTTTCCATTATGAGACTATATATATATATATATATATATATATATATATATATATATATATATATATATATATATATATATATATATATATATATACTATATGTTCTATAAATGTTTGCCAATTACAGTAAAGGTTCATGAGATGCACCTCTGACCTATGATTGAGACCATTGGTTGATCTAAACCTTCACAAACTCCCTTTTTTACTGTAACTGAATGTTCACCCGCGAACAATTTAATCAAATTAGGATAAAGTACCAAAATGTAACAAAAAATTAACTAAATAAATAAATGTACAATGATGCCATAGAGATTATGACAACATGTTCAGCACTTTTGCATATAATGACCTAGGCGATGACCTAAAGACTAAATGTTTTGGAGGATAAGACAATTCAACAGACAATCCGTACAACACATTTTGATAAACAAAAAGCAACTGATAATGTAAAAAACAACCGACAACTGTCCATGTCCATTTGCAATATGTACAAAAGCATTTGCAAAATGTTAAACACAATGAGAAATGCAATTATGATGTGCACAAGTGACAAGGAGATGTGGAGACTGAATGAACAATTTTGAGAATTTAAATTCTGATCTGAGAAATGAACCAAATCGACTGAGAAAAACTGTAATCACCTATATAAATAATGTCTATAAACATTTAGATATCTATAATACATTTTTAATTGTCTTTTCACTAGAGAAATACCTGCAGCATTGGTTAATTCATGTGAAACAACCATTTGTTAATATGCATAAATCCTTTATGTTATTTTTCTTCAACAGGGTTTTTTTTATGGAAGAAAAGGTATTTTTCCAGGTAACTATAAGCACATGCAGTGTGTCCTCCGAGCATCTGTGTGTGTGTGCCTGAAAACTGAACTTTTCAAAGACCCATTTATAAGCTAATTTGTAGACAAGAAAAGAGGGTTTTGATATTTATGTTGTGCTGCCACCTGGTGGTTGTTCCGATGACCAACACAAATTGAAAGAATTATTAAACTGCAGAGTGCCGCTTAGAGTGGTGATGGTGTCTTCCTGCAGACGTAGGCAGTTAGGTCTGATAGCCCCTCTCCTGCTGGAAGTGCTGTGCTGGTCCACAGCTCTGGTCCACATCTTGGGGTTTCCTGCTTGTAGACACTTGCTCTGTGTTGAAGGGGGAGATTTGTCTTGACACATCTCCCTCTCCACTGATCCTCCACTGTCCACTGGTTCCTCTCTACCATGACTCCTCCCCTGTACATTGACTCCTTCTCTCTACCATGACTCCTCCCCTGTACATTGACTCCTCCTCTCGACCATGACTCCTTCCCTGTACATTGACTCCTCCTCTCGACCATGACTCCTTCCCTGTACATTGACTCCTCCTCTGTCATGACTCCTCCCCTGTACATTGACTCCTCCTCTCTACCATGACTCCTTCCCTGTACATTGACTCCTCCTCTCTGCCATGACTCCTCCCCTGTACATTGACTCCTCCTCTCTACCATGACTTCTCCCTGTACATTGACTCCTCCTCTCTGCCATGACTCCTCCCCTGTACATTGACTCCTCCTCTCTACCATGACTTCTCCCTGTACATTGACTCCTCCATTCTTCACTAACTCCTCCTCTTTTCTCTGGCTTCTTGGGTTCTTCTCCTTGTCTTCTCCCTTCAAACATGAGGATAAATTACAAAGACAGGAATCTGCTCCAAACTCCAAACTCGAAATATTGCTTAGTTTTTTTTTCCAAAAAGTGAAACCACTAACTCTCGTAGCCTATCCACTGTCCTGGTGCCCTAATCCTTAAGCACAATCTCGTCCTTAGACTCATTCAACAATTCTAAAATACAATTTTTGCAAAACATTAAAATCAATTCCCTATACAAATGTAAAAATATTTATATAATATAATATTTATATATAATATAATATTTGTGAATTGTAATTTTCACCCCAATCGAAATTTGTCCTTCGCATTTACCCATCTGTGCAGTTAGAACACACACACACACACACTCTAGTGATTACTAGGGGTCTGTGGTGCACACGTGCCCAGAGCGGTGGGCAGCCCTAGCCCGGCGCCCAGGGAGCAGTTGGGGTTAGGTGCCTTGCTCAAGGGCACCTCAGTCATGGCCTCAGGCCTGGGAATCGAATCCACGACCCTCCGGTCACAAGACCGGTTCCCTACCACAAGACCATGACTGTCCATTCGATCATGGTCATGACCACATGATCAACCAGAGTGGCTCTGATCTCATCTGTTATGGTTAATCGTCATTCCTCATTCTCGTCCTCTCTATCATCATCTCTATGCAGTATTGGACTCCATTGATGTGCAAACCAAGATTTGCAACCTGTGGCATCTTTATAGCGATCAGGCTCGGATATCTACAGATTTGTAAAAATTAGCTCTAAATGTTTTTTACCCTTGAGTACTGGGTTTGGATTTTTAAAGGTGAGTGTGGCAGTTGCATGGCAGTGTGTTCAAGAAAAACACATGGTTTTCAGTTTTGAATGTTGTGTCTAATGTGTAATATTGTGCCCCACCCTGCTGTCAATCACGTCCATGTCTAAGTTTTTCTTCTGAATGTTTTCATTCCTCGAGTTTGCTTTCCCCCTGTCCCATCACGTGTTTCATGCGTGTCCTTGTCCTCATTTCCCCTGTCCCATCATGTGTTTCATGCATGTTTCGTCCCTGTCCTCATTTCCCCCTGTCCTATCATGTGTTTCATCCCTGTCCTCATTTCCCCGTCCTTTCATGTGTTTCATCCCTGTCCTCATTTCCCCCTGTCCCATCATGTGTTTCGTCCCTGTCCACATTTCCCCCTGTCCCATCATGTGTTTCGTCCCTGTCCTCATTTCCCCCTGTCCCATCATGTGTTACGTCCCTGTCCTCATTTCCCCCTGTCCCATCATGTGGTTCATCCCTGTCCTCATTTCCCCCTGTCCCATCATGTGGTTCATCCCTGTCCTCATTTCCCCCTGTCCCATCATGTGTTACGTCCCTGTCCTCATTTCCCCCTGTCCCATCATGTGTTATGTCCCTGTCCTCATTTCCCCCTGTCCCATCATGTGTTTCGTCCCTGTCCTCATTTCCCCCTGTCCCATCATGTGTTTCACGAGTGTTTTGTCCCTGTCCTCATTTTCGTTTCTCCTGTCGCATTCTTCCCCTGTACTGCGTCTGTGTGGTCGGTGCTGCTTAGTATCATGTGTCCATACTCCTGATGAGAGTACATCATGTGTCCATACACACCGTGGGTAACACGGTGGCTTGGTGGTTAGCACGTTTGCCTCTCAGCACTGGGGTCTTGGGTTCAAGTCCCTATCTGAGTGGAGTTTCCATGTTCTCCCCGTGTTTGCGTGGGTTTCCTCCGGGATCTCCGGTTTCCTCCCACAGTCCAAAAACATGGAGGTTAGGTAAATTGGCAGTCAACAAAAAATTCTCCCTGAGTGTGTGTTTGTGTCTCTATGTTCAATAAAAAGTAGTGTCTGAGTGTGTGTGCGTGCTTGTATGCCCAGTGGTGGATGGTGCTCTGCCACTAAGGTCTGTCCTCTCTCCCCTTCCTGCACCCCATTCAGTCCCCCAGGGGGCTGTGGATCCCGGTAGAGAGTACGCTGTGCGCAATTGGATGCCGCTTCTCACCGGTGTGTGTGTGATTGGTTGTCTGTGAATTGTACCTGTGTTAAATTGTAAAGCGCCTTGGGAATTTGGAAAGGTGCTATATAAATCGAACATTCATTCATTCATTCATTCATTCACCTGATGAGAGTACAGCATGTGTCCATACTCCTGATGAGAGTACATCATGTGTCCATACTCCTGATGAGAGTACTCCATGCCATGAAAATAAAATATTCTCCCTGCAATTTAGTATGCCCACTACTTTAGCTACGTCTAGATCTTTACATAATGTAGGGAACTGTGTTTTTCAAAAAGTGTGTTTTAGAATTATCAAATGAGTGTAAGGTTAAATTAGTGTAAGATTGAGGTTAAGGATTTATGCACCAGGTCACTAGATAGGCTACACGAGATAGTGATTTCAAAAACTGTGCTATAAGTACCACTTTTTGGGTCTTAATGACTACAAAAAAACAGTATATATAACAGATGATAAGATGAGAAAAGCTTTGTGAATATAAACAGAAGACCTTAAAAGCTTATATTTCTACACATACAGATCACAGGTGTCTCTGGTTGCTGCTTTGGTGCATGGTACATTAGTTCATTCTAATTAATTTAATGTCATTTGACACCAATAATAAGGTATTTCAGGTATGGTACTTACTTAAACCAACATTCCTAGAATTGCAGCTAAAAATATTTTTCAAAGGGCTTTTAAATATCTTACTTATAACTGGTATACTGGATTGATAAATTAAAAACCTGTCTATAAACAACCAGCATATTGGCTGAAAAGCCCTGTACAGAATGTGAAGGTCGACGTGACACAAATTGCAATTAAAAAATATCTCAGTGAAAACAGCAGGCGGGTCCAGTCTGTCTGTGCTGGCCTGACACCTCATTACCTGACACACAAGATATTCACCTGTTCTGCACTGAATGCTGGAGTGATGTGTGAACTACTTTCTTTCAATGGATTTGAACTGCTGATCAAAGGGCACAGGCTCTAATTACCAGCTGACGGTTTCCAGTGCACAGGGCTTTGGGTCGCAGAGGGCCAGCGCGTGTAGGTCTCAGCTCCTCCTGAATAGCCCCACACGCCTCTTCCATAGGCACCGTTCCAAGAGTCAACCCTTCTGCTCTCTAACATCTCCTTAAGGTGCAAAGACATCGGACCGCAGGATGTAGCTTCTGTAAACAATGACTCAAAACCAAGCATAGCAAATGTTTCCAGTATTTATTGAACGGGCAAGTTAGTTACAACACTACAGTTATAAAACTACAGTTAGTTACAACACTACCTACAGTTAGAGTTTTAGGATGAAAATGTGATATTTAATCCAAAGTGTCAAGACCAAGCAGAAGAGATGTGTTTTTGCTTGTCAATGTGTTTTTGATTGTCAACATTTCATATTTGCAGGGTTGTAAAGATATCACCCAGAATCTAGAATTGGAAGAGTTCATCCACAGGGCCTTCATGTCACTTCATGTGAAAGTGCATAAACAAACCTAAGCAAGCGGCTCCTGGGGCAGTTTGGCTGCTGGGGCAGTTTGGCTGCTGGTCAGCACATTGCTACCGAGTCACTCTGTCTAACTCATCCTCTCATTAGTCATATATACCCACAAAAGAACCACATGAAGGCCAAAATGACAATACAGGATGATGCGCTTTTAAAAGCAATGCAGACCCTGGCCAGCAGGGGGTGTATTGGGGTAAACCATAACAATGCCCTTCACATCCTACACAAAGCATCGTCCTTTCATGGGCCTGCGTCCTGACACCTGTTGCTACGACTCTACAAAGAATGTAATTAGTGAATGTACAAAACAGTGTTCCTGTAATAAGCATGCAATTCATTTAGTGTTCTACAGGGAATCTGGTGTGTGTGTGTGTGTGTGTGTGTGTGTGTGTGTGTGAGAGAGAGAGAAGGAGGGGTGCTGATGTATAAATAGTCCGTAATATACTTGGACCTGTGAGGAAGACAGGAAGATGCCTTACCCTGCACTCACTTTAACCCTAGGGATTCTGGGTAGTCTGATGCTCCACGTTAGTGCTGTCACGCTTCCGTTGGCTGTCAACGACCCCGACATCACCAGCAGAGTATATCCAGAGGTGAGTGAAACCATGTTTCTCAAAGCCAAACACACACACACACACACACACACACACACACACACACACACACACACACACACACACACACACACACACACACACACACACACACACACACACACACACACATTTTGATAGTACTGTCAACTGTCACCCATAATAATAGTGATAGTTCGCTAATAATAGTTCGCTCCACACCTCTCACAGAACAATCAAGATACTCCACGAAGTCTAGAAATGGAGGACTTTACTTTCAGTGTGGTCCCAACTAGCGGTAGAGTGAACTCGCCGACCATCCTCAGACTTCACCCGATATCAGCCAAACCATCGCATCTGCACGCCAACCTTCCGCTGCGCTTCGGTCGCGAGGCCTACGTTGAACGAACACCCAAATCCTCCATCAACCTCCCGCAGAGGTTCGGACGGTCCCAGGTCGCCGAGTCCTTCGAGCAGGTGTGTACTGAGTGCAGGCGGGCCCAAGTCCCACCGTCCGCGACACTGCCGCAGAGGTTTGGGAGGCGGAACGCATATGTGGTGGATCCTCTCCGCGCTTTGGCTCTATTCACGCGCACCCTCGAGTCGTCGATTCCCAGGTAACAGGTTCGCCAGCACCTGCGCGTGCTGCAAGGCTTTGGATCTCAATATAATTCCACAATGATTTGTTATCTGGAAATATATAAGAGTTAATAAGACTTAATTGTATTCCTTATGCTGTTGAAATTATTTAAAAGTCGATGTATCCTGCATAATAAGCCAAGCTACATCAAATATTTCAGATAAAGCCAGTGTATTATTAGATATACAACACCAATACACTTTCTGTGCAAATTAAACGTTGTTCACATAATAATAAGCACAGTGCTCAATCTTTCTGTTTGGCCTCAGAAAATATGTTAATTCTATACCTTTGAAATAAATATATTATTTAACTGGCTTGTTTAATCTCTCCCACAGGACACGAGACTATGACTACATGCTTGAAGACAAAGCGTTAAAGAGTAAAGAATACATTGACTTCGAATAAAATAACTGTGACGAGCGGCAGTGACGTTCCACAAATACTGCGGCAGTTAAAACGGGTTTCTTAAGATATTGCAAATGAATGTGGCTACTTGCTGAGAAAAAAAAATGATTTACACAAAATGTCTGATAATAGCTACGTGAGCAAATGTTTTAAGGCAGTTATCAGCTCTTCGGACACATCCGCTTGTCCTGGAAATAAGACAATACGGACAAAAAGGAAATTAAATAAAATGTAACGAAAAAAAAGTGTAAAAATGTTATTCATTTGTGAAAAAAATACATTTCAAAAAGAGAAAAATTCCAAAATTTGATTCTGAAAAGATTTTACTTTCTGCAAAAATGCATTTAATATATATTAGCCTGCATATATTAGGTATTTTTGCACACACATTCCAAATGTACATTTCCAAATATATCAGTTTGTAAGGGGAGATTTACGGTAGCAGTCAGGCCCAGAGTGCACGCTGTTGTTTGAAGTGTCTGAAATGTAGTTTACTCGAATCTCAGTAATACACAAAAATGTATAATATGTAAAGGCTTCCAATGCACAAAAACCTCAGAGAAACAAAAACCCAGTTAACTACAGTTCAAGAGCGCGTCCCCAAAATGAGTTTTACGTCTAGATCTTGGTTGACTCTGCATACGCATCTGCGCTAGAAAAACACTACCAATCGAAACAGAACGAGAACATACATGTTCTCATCACCAAATAAAGTTTTATAAAGTATTTGTAATTATAAAGTATTTGCTCACCTTCCTTGACTCACATATGAGCTTAAGTGACATCCCATTTCTAATCTGTAAGGTTCAATATGACGTTTGTCCACCCTTTGTCGCTAGAACAGTTTCAACTCTTCTGCGAAGGCTGTTCACAAGGTTTATGGGAATTTTTCTTCTAGTAGCGCATTTGTGAGGTCACATACTCAGGCCCGTTGACAGTCTTGCTGGGGCCCGGGACAAGAAAGATTCATGTGCCCCCCCAGCGCCAGCGGCGCAAGGGTTCGCGCGAAAATGACGTAATCGCAGTGGCTCCGCCCGTGCGCGAGGGCCTTGCGCGCTGTCGGTTCGCGAGGTCGTGCACCTCTCGAATTTTGTAACTTCAGCGCAATGAACAAAGTCATGTTTGTAGGGTTCATATACCTTTATAAGGTGGAGTTACGTCACTTTAAAGGTCCATTTCAATATTTCCCAGCACGTTAAACTTAATTAAGTTAAATATTTATACATATACTCGAAATGATTCGAAATAATTCGCTTTTTATCACATTATTTAATGGTTGTTTATTTTCAAAACGCCCAAACTTAACGTCTTCACGAGAACTGTTCAGTCAGACAGCTATTTGTTGTGAAACGAAGTAGTTACAATTTCAAGCATTTTCAAGTACTTTACCCTAAATTCCAGCACTTTTCAAACCTGGAACACAATGCAACTTTAAAATTCGTCAGGTAAATGTTTTTCCTTTCTTTTCTGCGCTCCAGATTTCTGTATTTACTTTAACTATCCACCACTGTATTTCCCGCTGTTGGGCGGATACCGGCCGGCTACAGTCGGTGCTGGATCAAACCATTTTCCAGTGGGAGGCGGGGGTGTATGCACTTAATGGAAAATATGCAGATAGGTAAAAAAAAAAACATATATATTTGAGCCATTGAGCTTATTATGAGTACATAATTTTATATTATTGAAAGATTTCAAGATTATTTAAAAATTATAGACTTTAAATAAAAAATTAATTGTTGGGCTCTTTGATGGGCCCCCCTGGCGCTAGGGCCCGGGACAACAGACCTGGTTGTCCCCCCCTGTCGACGGGGCTGCACATACTGATGATGGACCAGAAGGCCGCGACTTAATGACAATGAGAAAAAGTGGGTCCCGGGCTGAGACCAGTTGAGAACCCCTGCACTAGAGCATGGTTGAAGATGGAAGGCTGGAACATTCTAGAGTGGCCATCGCAATCACCAGACTTAAATCCAATTGAGAACCTCTGGTGGGACCTAAAGTAGGCAGTTGCTGCGCTCAAGCCTAAGAATGTGACTGAACTGGAGGCTTTTGCCCATGAAGAATGGGCCAAGATACCCATAGGTCGCTGCAAGACACTTGTGTCAAGCTATGTTTCACGCTTGAAAGATGTCATAACTGGAAAAGGATGTTGTACTAAGTACTTACGCAATAATACACGAGAGGGAGTGCTATAACGTGTAATATTGGCACTGCTGTGCTGCGGTCGTAGGCACGAGGCCACAGGCCGAGTGCCGTAGATCAGCACAGCAGTGCCAATATTACACGTTATAGCACGAACCTCGAGTATATTATTGCGATTATACCACAGTACCATTATTGCTGTTTATTGAAAGATTCTGAGTTAAAGAGGACGAGAAAATACGAGCTGTTTGGTTAAAATAGTTCCATTCAATGGCTCGCTACTAAACTTACACAACACTGGAACAGCTTTACCCAATAAATATTATAGAGGTAAATATACACAAAACCACAACTGTTGATAAAATTGTATTTATTAAAAATAAAGTACAACAATTATTGATAATGGATTTTTAACCAAGATGTAAATACATTAATAGCCCAGGACGTTTGTTTTACGGTATTAATGTCGTTTCTCTCCATTTCCAGCTCATCCAAATCATTGTTCGTAAGCGTGACAAACCTTGGCTCATTGGAGGAATCAGGCTGGTCATTTATAGCTCCATCCTCCAGTTTCAGATTGAAACAAATGCTTTTGAAGCCAATAGATTTAACGAACTCCCTGTAATTAATTTTGATAATGTTGCTGCTTGTTTGTAGTTGCGCTGTTTGGCTTGTAAACGCTGCTTCGTTGCTAGGTTCCCTGTATGTGGCAGAGTAATACAAGGAGAGCTTCGGTTACAGTGCTATTACGTGTAATATTGGCACTCCTAGATCGCCTCTCAGCCAATCACATTGTAGGGTTGGAACTAACTGTGGCATAATAAAAAATAATGTCACTAGGGGGTTGAAAAAAACTGATAATAATGTGAGCACAGAAAAGACATTTGTGGTTATTTCATCATAAATATTATGTTATATTTGTCCAATTTATAAGTGCCTCTTTGATATAATTGTAAATAAGATGACTGAAATTATCAAAATCAATGTCAAACTGGCCAAAACACTTTTTTTCAGTGGGGGTTGAATAAATTTGATCACAACTGTACAATGAGACACCATGGTATATTATAGGACACCATGTACTTTATTTATATAATTAGTTATATTGTTTGCTTCACATGTAGGAAATGCTTTAAACCCTATATTATATATAATATATGTATGTTTAAAATATGACAGGTGGGGGCAGGGCTAGATGTGACACCATGACACATACAGCCAAGTTCATTTAATACTAAGAACATACCACATACTACAACCCACATGCTGCTTCTCACCGTAAACCGTAAAGATGACGAATCCAGACTCTGAGCCCCAAGCCTCTTGAGTGCTGCTGGTTAGGGCCTGTGAGTGTGTGCGTGTAATGTATCTTTAGGATAGTGCCATTGTCTGTTAATAGCAGCTGTGACGTTGAGGGGACATTAGAGAACTCTTAAGAGTTTGACTAAGTTAGATGTCTCACCTGTACAGTACTTCAGAGAGGATTCTATACTGTGTTGTTATATATATATATACAAAGAATAAAAACAAAATATATATATATATATATATATATATATATATATATATATATATATATATATATATATATATATATATATATATATACAAATATACAAAGAATAAAAACAAAAACCCAACACTGTTGTCTCACATACACACCTGAACCATTAATGTCTCGCATACACACCTGAACCATTAATCTCAGTCTGGTTTTGTGATACTTCCCCACAGGAGAACAGGGTGGGTCTGATGACTGTGATCTCATTGTCATAGTAACCTTTGGCACAACAAAGAAGCGTTGTAAAGGAGAATATTTGTTTTGGTGTTTTGTTAAAGAAATGAACCCCAGTCATGTGTATTGTGCTCAGGGTGGCCTGAGGTTTGTTCTCACAGTCAAACTGGAAAAACGTCCGGTCAGTGTAATTTTCAGCAGCGATAACATTGCAGGGCAGCTAGAACCTCAGACATGGGAACTTTAAAAAACAGCAGGCTGAGATTTATGCTATGCTATAACTTGGTCGAGCTCAACAACTTTGTATCTTGGATTAATAAGCATCACATTAATATTCCTGGATGAATGAGTGAGTGTCAAACCCACTCACTTTTCCCTATATTAGGTACATTTATCTTACGGGGTGTTTTAAATGTGTACAATAAATTACTGTTTATTGTATAGTGATTTGTGTTAGATTTTCTGCATTATTGTGTGTTTTGTGTTAGTATTTTATGTATTATTATTACCAGTGTTTTACGTCAGTATTTTTATGCATTTTGATGTGATGTTAATAAAAATACTTAATAAAAATACTTAATAAAAGCATTATTAATTTGCTATCAGTACACTAGTTCTTGTAGTTTCTGTAACGTGTGAGATATCGGCAGCCTGCAGAAATGAGTATTCTCTGAACACACACAGCTTTATTCGCTACACTTAGCAGAGCACACGTAGTGCTTAGCAACAACCAACAAGAAACACGCAAACACTAATAAGACCCACAATTACGAGCATGGGGCAGGACTAACACACACAATAAAAACTAAACACATAATAAGCCCCGCATGTAACACATTAGACTGACGAGACACCCACAGGAAGTACATAGAAAGTACTAACGTTATCTGTACCCTACAGTAACCCTAACCATAACCCTAACCCTGTAGTAACCCTAACCCTGTATTAACCCTAACCCTACAGTAACCCTAACTCCAACCCTACAGTAACCCAAACCCTATAATGACTCTAACCCTGTAGTAACCCTAATCCTACTGTAACAGTAACCCTACAGTAACTCTAACCCTACAGTAACCCTAACCCTACAGTTACTCTAACCATACAGTAACTCTAACCCTGTAGTAACCCTAACCCTACTGTAACTGTAACCCTACAGTAATGCTAATCCTACTGTAACCGTACTGTAACCATAACTCTAACTCACACTGTGTAATCCTCTTATTGTGTGTGTCGAAGGTGACACATGAAATGGAGACATCAGATCAAAGACAGAC
Organism: Brachyhypopomus gauderio; assembly: GCF_052324685.1. Classification (NCBI taxonomy): domain Eukaryota; kingdom Metazoa; phylum Chordata; class Actinopteri; order Gymnotiformes; family Hypopomidae; genus Brachyhypopomus; species Brachyhypopomus gauderio. The sequence goes on along the minus strand of NC_135216.1, from coordinate 19,147,339 downwards.
TGAACACCATCACTAACACTAACACGGGCAGTTAAAGTACATATACTACAATGTCATGAACAACCAGAATTTGTTTTACATCTGACTGAACACAGTTGATGTGCAGTGGTTTGACCTTTGCCCATTTGTTATCACTAGCTACCTATATTACAAAAATAGCCGCTTCTGATAGGTCTAAGCAATACTGCGTGTGTTTCTGATTGGTCCCTTAAGATTCAATTCATCATTTCACCCGCCCATTTCCTACCGCAAGCGTGTTCCGCATTGAAAGTAGCTAAATGGAGTTGTTTGTTTTCATTGTGTAATTCATTTCGGATTAAGTTTTATGTGAACTGATTACCAGTCTGTATTCATAAAGCGAAGGGAAGGTGATCAACCTTCTTACCCGGTGGACCAACCTGCAGGTTAAAAGAATGATATACGTGTGTAAGGAATAATCCAGTCAGTGACTCGACCAAAGGCCGATAAACTCGCTTCAGGTAAGGGACACGATGCAGTTGGATGCAGTTCTTTTGATTACACTGCTATAAAATGTCTGTTTACAGAAAGAAAGATTTCACACAGCGTTCATAAAGTGAAAAACAGTCGAATAAATGCCTGTATGTTAGTTCTTCTGGCTTGCTATTCCGTAAAATCAATTTTTTTTTATTTTTAGCAGTATTTGTTTTATATACGAAAGTTAAACCGGTGCTTTTTTATTTTTTTTTTTAATAGTTTTTTAATTGTTTTAGATTGCAGCATTCACACAGTGAAAGGGAGTGAACTTTTTTGGGATTGAACGCAGTGGATGTTCTGTCTTCCTGTTGTTTCTGTCGCTCCACGTCTGTCTGCCTCTGTAATTACACGGACTGTAGTCTAGGATTTTCCATACAATCCAAACACTGTATACTTCTTCTTCTCTTGTGTCTAATGTTGGAATGAGTCGCTGCCCTGACGTGTGATTGCTGAAAACAAGTCCACCGCTTGAAGGAATCTCGTCCGCGCAGTAGTTCATGGGTGTAGCACTGTGCTCATTCTCGTCCCGGGAGTTCCCACCGGTCTAGTCGCTAGGTGTGTGGTGTAAGGCTTGTAGGAATGCGATGGTTTACGGCATGAATTGACGCTATGGCATGAAGTCTGTCAGACCTGTCCGGCCGACTAACGTGGACAGGTCTGGAGCGCTTCACGCTATGAAGGCAGACTGACTACATTTTTGAAACAGTAGGTATGAATGTACTATACACTGATTTCAGGTGTACGGTGAACGTGTCTAAACCGCGGTTTATATTAGTGGTAAATTCGAAAGAATGCTTTAGTTAACAAAAAAAATGTTGTTAAACATTAACTAAGGTTTTATAGATCATGCCTTGAATCATTGTGTGTGTGTGTGTGTGTTGTGTAGTTCCTGAATATCAAATATTCAGACCACAACTGACCACTGAAAAATGGTATATCAGGACAAGTAATGTTGACATCTTAAGTTTTGTGATAAATATTGTGATATTTGGAAAACAAGAAAAGGGTCAAAAACATCTAGATTTATAGCTTTATATAAATGAGACTTATATGTTTGTTTAGGTTTGAGTGATTTATATTGCATCACATTCCAACTGTTATATGGGATATAATGCAGCTATGTTGAATCGATCTGTTAAGTTGTTTGTACAGGCATTGTGTACATTTGGCCAATTACCTGACCACAGTATGTGATTGGCTAGTTACCTGACCACGGTGTATGATTGGCTAGTTACCTGACCTTCGACTCTGCTTGTTTCTGGTCCTTACACCAGTGGTTCTCATATTCCACGTTTCCCAGTTCGTAAGTTGCGATGTAGAAGTTTTGCCTAAAGCTTTTATAATTTATCATTTCATTCATTTTCAGCACAAATTTAAGTTGTCAGGAAATGCAGTGGTAGCTTGAAGCTGCTTTGACACTGTGTAACAGCCCTGGTGTGTAAGCTGATCCTGTGCTGAGCGCGTGATCTCCTCTCTCCTTCCCTCCAACATGGCAGGATGCCAACTGGAGCATCAAGCTCACGAGCGTCTGGGTTCTGGTCCCGTTTAACACTACAGTGTCTCTGGATCATGTCTCAGCTCCATGTTCATGAATCATGGCACAGACCTTCACTTCAACACCACATGCAGTCACAGTGAATTATCTGAATATCAAAATCAAATCTTTTGTTACAGTATAACAATGCTTATTATCACATCAGGCTGTGTGTTGGTGACCTCTCCAGGGGTCAAAAGTCTTTCTGGCATTAAGCATGTACAGCAGTGTAACCAATAATATGAGTGTGTGTGTGTGTGTGTGTGTGTGTGTGTACTATTTCTTTTGTGACATTTAACTGCTTGTATAGCTGAATGTGAGCTTACATATTTATCCTTCCATAATTACACAGACCCAGAATACTGTCCTGTCTACAGCTTTATGGATGTGAAAGAATACACAACAGCAACAAGCAGAGCTACACACACGCACACACACACACACACACACACACACACACACACACACACACACACGCACGCACGTATGAACAAATAAACATTGCTCTTGGGATAAATCCTGTTTTCTTTTCTTCTTTCTCATTTCCCCTGTGTCTTGTGTGTGTGGGTGGTAGCGTGGAGTCTGACCATTGAGTGATGTCTGCGGAGGATCCAAGCTCACCACCCTCGCCCCTGATACACTCCTCAGCTAGCGCCACGTCTCTGCCCCTCAGCGAAGACAGTGATGTGTCCCCCCAGGACCACACAGAGGCAAGGACCCAGCTCTGTGTCTCTGGAACCTTCAGACAGACAACCTGTACCAGTCAAACTGGTGCTGGACTACCAGATCCCAGTTGTGATCTCAGATATGGTCACATAGATCTGTTATTCTGCAAAGATTCAATATTCTATTTGATATATTGTGTTAATTTGGAGTGTAAAGTGGGAGAATGTTACACATGTGCTAGAATGACATGCTGTTTCTCTGCAGGACGGCTGGGAGGTGGTGGACAGTCTACGGGGAGCGTGGACCAACCTGCCGGAGCCCAGCAAGCAGGAGGGTGTCCTGCTGAAGAGAAGGAAATGGCCAATGAAGGGCTGGCACAAGGTGATGGGGGCAGGGTTAACCTGGGGGCGGAGCTACTGCAAAAGATCTGTACATGTGTGTTGAAGTGGGGAGGTGTGTGTGTGCGTTGAAGTGGGGAGGTGTGTGTGTGTGTGTGTGTGTGTGTGTGTGTGTGTGTGTGTGTGTGTGTGTGTGTGTGTGTGTTGAGGTGGGGAGATGCGTGTGTGTGTGTGTGTGTGTGTGTGTGTTGAGGTGGGGAGATGTGTATTCTGCAGCCCTGCTGTGAGTGAGACCTCTTCTCTTATTCCCGTCTGACAGAGGTACTTCCTGTTGGACAAGGGCATCCTAATGTATGGCAAAATGTTAGCTGTGAGTAGACATGTTCATATACAGATTCATACACACTAACACACCAACACTTTTACCACCTAAAATCACATGCATATACACACACTTATTTTTCACACAAGTGCAGCTTTGGCTAAAAAGAGTTGAGATACGGTACTGTGCACTTAAACGTGTGTATGTACACATGAATTTACATGTGTGTGAGTGTGTGCACACATATATATGTATGTGTGTGTGTGTGTGTGTGTGTGTCCTCAGCTGAAGAAGGGGAAGGTTCGTGGCCGTATTGATGTTGGTCTGTCAGTCATGTCCATCAAGAAGAAAACCATGTGTATAGATCTGGACACAGGGGACAGCATCTACCACCTAAAAGTACACACACACACACACACACTCACGCTTTCTCTCTCACACATTCTCTCTTACTCTCTCTCTTTCATGCTCTCACATACACACACATGTACAAACACACACATATAAACACTCTCTTACAGTTGTGGGTAAATACATAAGTCTCCACAGAGATCTCTAGGAGCATGATAAAATTATGGGTGCTCAAACTTTGTCAGTGTGGCGCAGTGTGTGTGTGTGTCCGCAGTGTGTTAAACAGCCCCCAGCCTCATCGTCTTTGCTTCTGCCCTGTAGGTGAAACCGCGGGATGTTTTTGATGAGTGGGTGTCACAGCTGAGGAATCACCGTGTGTTCCGCCAGAATGAGATCGTAATGGACCCTCCTGAGCACCCGGTCCACTCGGACTCCGCCTCCATCAGAAAGGTACTTGCCTCACTGACCAATCAGAGCACTGCTGCTGTTCGTTCCTTCACTGGCCATAACTAGATGTTTTTAGGGTTTATTCACTTTAAAACAAGACTAATTCATACCATTCTGCTTCTACTCATATATTCTACTTAATCTGCTCATATAATGTACTTAATCAGATCCTATTTAATTTGCTTGTGTTGATCTGTCTTTCTCCATCGTTAGCGAGCTGCCTTTTCCAAACAACGTCCTCTGTTGAAGAACACTTTACTGCAGAGCTCAGAAGATATGAAGAAATGCTGTAGAGGTGCTGACACACGCGCAAACATGCGCAAACACAAGCACACACACGCAGACACACACAAACACATACGCACACACACACACACACACACGCACGCGCGCGCACACGCACGCACTGTACTTTTCTCAGAGCTGGGTCAGTGTGTGTGTGTTCACCTCTCCCTGTCCTGGGTAGATCTGTCAGAATGTGAGTCATCTCTGCTTGAGCTGAACCTGCTACTGAAGAATCTGCAGGTGCTTCATCACCAAACCTTCTCCACACCTGCACCCACCATCACCGTGATGCAGGTAGAGTCACCTACACCCTCTCACTCACCACCAAACATTCCCCACACCTCCACCCACCATTACATTCTCCACACCTGCACCCACCATCACCGTGATGCAGGTAGAGTCACCTACACCCTCTCACTCACCACCAAACATTCCCCACACCTCCACCCACCATTACCTTCTCCACACCTGCACCCACCATCACCGTGATGCAGGTAGAGTCACCTACACCCTCTCACTCACCACCAAACATTCCCCACACCTCCACCCACCATTACATTCTCCACACCTGCACCCACCATCACCGTGATGCAGGTAGAGTCACCTACACCCTCTCACTCACCACCAAACATTCCCCACACCTCCACCCACCATTACCTTCTCCACACCTGCACCCACCATCACCGTGATGCGACATTTTGGACAAATCTATGCTCCCAACTTTGTGGGAATAGTTTGGAGCTGGCCTGTGACTATGAACCAGTGCACAAAGCAAGGTCCATAAAGACATGGATGGCAGAGTCTGGTGTGGATGAACTTTACGGGCCTGCACAGAGACCTGACCTCAACCTGATGGAACACCTTTGGGATGAATGAGAGTGGAGACTGACAGCCAGGCTGTAACGTCCAGGAGCTAAGAGGCAGACACAGATGCTGAGGAGAGCAGGGTTTATTAACTGGGGTGCAGAACTGACTAACACCAGTAGCCTCCTCCAGCCGAGCCATACCGACCCAGATGGTGGGAGAGCAGCGAGGCAGTGATGTCAAATTCGAAACGCGGAATTCAAATTGATTCATTTGAATCACGGTGTTCCAAAACACTCTTTCGAAGTCCGTATCAAAACGGGAAAGTCACGTGACTGTTCCAAAAACGGGTTTCGTTACGTCACGCTGTTTCGATACGTTTCGAATATTTTTGTGCGTTTAATCCGCACTTAAGTTCAAGCAGCTGGTGTTGAATGTTTGAATGTCAGCTGAATGTTTACTGACTACTTGTAATGTTTAATAAATAAAGGATTACGCAAGCATTTCCCTACCTTGCAATGTAAAATGAATAATGTCAGCTATATCAATCCACTGACTAACAGTGTATCATAATGAAAAATACATCTTAATCATTAAAACAACCCTGTTATCTGTAAAATATGTTTTCATGACTAAAATGTATTTAGGGACACAATATGGTACGGGAGAATATTTCATGTCATATTTCATTAAAAACACATTACTTCTGTTTCTGTTAAGAAAAAGTTGTGGATTTAGGCCCTGGTTGCCCACTAGATGTCACTGTGGTGTGTGATGATTTGAACGTTTCACAAGATCGAATCATTTTCCGAATCAAGTGGTTCATTTGATTCGATCTCCCAAAAGCCCAACTTTTGCCATCACTACAACGAGGCACAATTAATCAAAATAAAGAAACAACGAACCAAGACACCAAGAACCAGACAAAATAACTCTGATAACAAAAGACAAAAAATACAGTAAATGCAAGAACTAGGAACCAGGGAGAGATAATAAGCATAGAGACAGAGGAACAACTTACAAACCAGGGATTACTAATGCATTGACTTACAAAGAGGGGAGTATAAGTATCAAACAAATCAAGACCTAAACCAGAAACACCTGAGAGTAAAGCAAGAGAGGCGGGACAGACAAGACGAGGTGAGGAACAACAGAAGACATGGACAGGACTACCCGAGGAACAGATCTAGATGTGGCTAAACAGAAGACATGGACAGGACTAACAGAAGGAGTGGATCCATTCATGACACAGGCCTTCTCGTCCAACATCAGTAGGCCTATGTGACCTCACAAATGTGCTACTGTAAGAATGGTCAAACGTCCCCATAAACACACTCCTAAACATTGTGGACAGCCTTCCCAGAAGAGGTGAACCAACGTCGTATTGAATCCTGCAGATAGCGATTGTTCCGACTCACCTCTCTTTGTTGAGACTTTAACAGTGCAAACTGAACAAATTAAATGATGAAAGGTCCAAGTCCCAAGAGCTCAGCACTTGTGCCTGAAGGCAGTGGGAAACTTTGCCTGTTGTTACAGCACCATACAAATGGTTGTCTGGCCATCGTGTGAGTGACTGACAACCTTGTCCATGTCATTCTAACACACAAGCGATCCATCTGCTGGTGGGTCACAGGCTTCCTGACCAACTGAATCAGCAGGACTGACCAGGAAATCACTTCAGACACGTGGAGCGTTAGTACTGACGTTCCTGCGTGAGATCTCACTCGTCATCCTCACTCTACACCAACTACAGAATGCTGCAAAGATCGAAGTTTGGAGATAGCGTGTCATGATGTCGTCTGGTTGATCTCATAACCATCTGTCTACAGAAAGAAAAGTGAACCCTGGTATGGTCTCAACCAACTGCTGCTGCATGTACAGACATGAACATCAGCATCATTGTGGAGTCACTGTGGAGTGAGACAAGTGACACCAGCACGTCCAGGGAGTGAAGAGGCTGAGGAAGGTGACTTCATCTCCAGGAGAGCAGAGGACGATCATCTTGGAGCAGTTGAAGAAATCAGACCTGCCATAGGGCCTGAGGATCCAGTTGTACGAGGAGATCATGGAGTCCTCCCCTCTCCGGACATTTACAACATAAGGGTCACTTCAGGACATTTATAACAGCAGGGTCACAAAGTGCACTGGTGATGTTGTATCCCACCCCAGACTACACTTAAACAAACACCCCTACCACCAGTAATAATAAATGTACATAACAATGTTTCCTGACATCCTGCTTATAAGCACACCCTCACACACACTCACTCACTCACTCACTCACACACACTCGCACACCTCTGTTTACTGTGCACTTTTGAACACACCCTTAATTCTGTTGAATATGTGCCTACGGTCTATGACTTTTAACCTCTGTGTTCAGACTGAAGGTAATAAGAACGACAAGAAAGGACAGAGGAAATGGAGGTCCAGAGCACACAGGAAAAAAGGCAAAAGTGCATTGAGGGTATAAAACGCACACACATACATACATACACACACATACACACACTCACTCACTCTTTCTCTCTCTCTCTCTCTCTCTCTCTCACACACACACAAATACACACACTCATACATACATACATACATACATACATACACACACGCACATATACATACATACATACGCACATACTCATCACACACTCACTCTTTCTCTCTCTTTCTCACACACACACACACACACACACACACACACACACACACACACACACACACACACACACACACACTATCACAGCTGTGTATTTGTTTGTTGTCTCTCAGACGTCTGTGTCTCACCCATCTCAAATGCACATGTCCAACCCCAACCTGACACACACTGTGTCGGAGTGCTGCTCAGACAGCCCTGATTCAGCCATTGATGCACCCCAACTGCAGGAGGACTTCTGCAGGATGGCCAGCACCAGTGAGAACACACACACACACACACACACACACCACACACACACACCACACACATACACACGCACATACCATGCAGCCAAAATAGTAGTGTCCCATATGATTTTTCCCCTCACACCGCTGACTGTGTCTCTCTGTCTTCCATCAGTTCATGCCACTCTGAGGGCAGCGTACTCCTCCCTGTGTGCAGAGAGAGACAGATTCACAAACACTCTGGAGCAGAAGAGCACACGTGAGCTGGTACGTAGACAAGGTCCTTCACATACCAGCACATTTGTCTCTGATGTGGGTGATAGTGGAGTTCCTGAGCAAGCTGACAAATGCAGTCCTCTCCGATCCACCTATCAGGATGTCTGTGACGGGCCCCGCCCCCTGCTGCACCAGGTGTCCAGTGAGAACCGAGGATCTGTGCCTGAGTCTTTGCATGAGTTCTTTGACGCTAAAGAGTACCTACTGTCGAGCAGCTCGTCTGAAAACGAGGTCAGAGTTCAGAACCACTGAAGGTTATGAACCACTTTAAACAGCTAAATGTACTGTGGAGTCAAAACAAGAATTTTGCTGTTTTTGATGTGTGTGTGTGTGTGTGTGTGTTAGGTCTCAGATAATGATTCCTGCCTAAGTGATGTCAGTGATAATGTATCTGAGGAAATCTGTGACAGCGAGAAAGGGACAGAGAAGGATGACACAGGTGAATACACACACACACATGTGCACACACACGTACACACATACACACACACACACACACACAAATGCACACACATGCGCACACATACACACAGGTACAACAGCATGTGTGTCAGCATGCTCCTATGTTATCCAGGCAGTAGTGTGAGTGTGAGGACACGCCGCATGCAGCTGCCGAGCCCGTGTGTGAGTGCTGGTGTCAATCTGTGGAGCATCCTGTCCTCCAACATCGGGAAGGACCTGTCCAAGGTGGCCATGCCTGTACAGCTCAACGAGCCAATAAACACACTGCAGAGACTCTGTGAGGAAATGGAGTACTGCCACCTGCTGGACACAGCTGCACACACACACGACCCATACATGCGCATGGTGAGAACACACGCATACACACACCACACACACGCATACACACATACACACACCACACACACATACACACACCACACACACACACACACGACCCATACATGCGCATGGTGAGAACACACGCATACACACACCACACGCACACACGCATACACACACCACACACACACACACACACACACACACACACACACACACACACATACACACACCACACACACACACACACACACACACACACACACACACACACGATCCATACATGCACATGGTGAGAACACACACAAATACACACATATTTAGGGGTGGGGGGGGGGCTGAAGAAGGCTGTGTGTCTGTGAGACCACCATTGTGGTGTAATGCTGTGTGTGTGTGTGTGTGTGTGTGTGTGTGTGTGTGTGTGTGTGTGTGTGTGTGTGCATGTGTGGTGTGTGTTTGTGCGTGTGTGTGTGTGTGGTGTGTTTGTGTGTGTGTGTTGTGTGTATGTGTGGTGTGTGTTTGTGCGTGTGTGTGTGTGTGGTGTGTTTGTGTGTGTGTGTTGTGTGTATGTGTAGGTGTATGTTGCAGCGTTTGCAGTTTCGGCGTATGCCTACACACACACCAGAGCTGGCAGGAAGCCGTTTAACCCTCTTCTGGGGGAGACGTACGAATGTGAACGTGTGGATAAGGGCTTCAGTTTTATCTCTGAGCAGGTACAACGTCCTCTCCTCCTCCCTCTCTATGTCTCTCCCTCTCTCATCTCTCTCTCCCTCTCTACATCTCTCTCTCCCTCTCTCCCTTGCTCTCTCTCTCTCCCTCTCCATCTCTCTCATTCTTGGTCTTTGTGTTTCAGGTCAGTCATCATCCTCCAATCTCTGCTTGCCATTGTGAATCCAAAAACTTCACTGTGTGGCAGGGTGAGTGTATTGTGTGTGTGTGTGTGTGTGTGTGTATAATATAAATATACTGTATATATGTACTATGTATGTGTGTGTATATATAATATGTGCTTTACAACTCAAAGTGCTTTACAGAATAAAAACATATATATATATATATATATATATATATATATATATATATATATATATATATATATATATATATATATATATATATATATATATATATATAATTACCCACACACGCACAAATATGTTTGCTATAAAAATAAATGTTTGTTTGTCTCAGATGTTCGGTGGAAGAACAAATTTTGGGGCAAGTCTATGGAGATTGTTCCCATGGGAACCACACACGTAGTGTTGCCACGGTATCTGTCCCTTCCTTCTTAATCGCTCCCCTTTCAAAGTTTTCAAAGTCTTGCATTCACCCACCATCTCATTCCCTCTCTCTCTCCCTCTCTCTCTCTCTCTCTCTCTCTCTCTCTCTCTTTCTCTCTCTCTCTCTTTCTTTCTCTCTCCTTTTCACCCCTCTCAGTTTTGCTGATCATTATGAGTTGAGTCGAGTCACTTCCTGTATCCATAACATCTTGAGTGGCCAACGCTGGGTAGAGCACTATGGCGATGTGACGATCAGAAACGTTTCTGCCACAGAAGATCCCGTCCTCTGTAAGATCACTTTCATCAAGGTAACCCTATCTAGGCCGTATCTTCATGTATTTCCATTTTTTCTGAAATGGAAATATTGACATTTTTTCCTTGTGAATATAGATTGATAGATTGCTGAAATTGTAAGTCTATTTATCATTTAATGATTGTGATTTATAACAGGTGAGCTTTCTCAGATAGGTGAGCTTTCTCAGATAGGTGACAGGTGAGGTTCCCCTGATAGGTGACAGGTGAGGTTCCCCAATAATAATAATAATAATAAAATTTTATTTGTAAAGCGCCTTTCTGGACACCCAAGGACACTGTACACACAGGAAAAACAAGATACAGTTAAAAATACAGATAAATATGCATAAAAATATAGGATAACACTACAATCTACAAATCTCATCCATATGCCACTTTAAAAAGATGAGTTTTAAGTCCTGCCTTAAAAATATCTAAAGATGAACAAGCCCGCATTTCATCAGGGAGCCCATTCCACAGCATCAGACCGGCGACACAGAATGCTCTTTTCCCAGTGGAACTGAACTTGAAGGGCAGAACCACACGCAAGTGTTGGCTTGAAGATCTAAGTGTACGCATCGGGGAGTATGGCTGGAGTAACCTACTTAAGTAGGAAGGAGCAAGGTCATGCAGGGATCAAACACGAGCAGTTTTTATACTGGATGCGATACTGCACTGGAAGCCAATGAAGGTGACACAGAACTGGAGTAATATGCTCCCAAGATCTTTTATGGGTAAGCACCCTCGCAGCTGAATTCTGCACATACTGCAGCTTGCTCAAAGCCCGCGCAGGGAGGCCATACAACAGAGCATTGGAGTAATCAAGTCGGCAAGTGACAAATGCATGAATCAAGGTCTCAGCAGCAGCAAAAGAAAGGAAAGGGTGAATCCTAGAAATACTCCTAAGATGGAAAAAGGCTGACCTACATGTATTTTTGATGTGTGACCCAAAAGATAACGTAGAGTCAAACGTGACTCCGAGATTTCTTACCTCAGCAGAGGTAGAAACAACCAAACCCGCAATACTAACAGTAGTGTCACCAAGTCTCCCAACTGTAGCAGGAGAAGCAATTATGATGGCCTCAGACTTTCTATTGTTTAAACTCAGGAAGTTCTCAATCATCCATGCCTTAACATCCGTTAAGCAGCTCAACAAGGTTTGGTGTAGATATAAATCTGCACATCATCAGCATAGCAGTGAAACTGCAGCCCATGCTGCCTAATGATGTCCCCAAGAGGAAGCAGGTACAAAATGAAAAGCAGAGGTCCAAGGACTGAGCCCTGGGGGACTCTGTGTAACACGGGACAAAGGTTCCCCTGATAGGTGACGGGTATGGTTCATTCATTTTCATCATCATTTTTCAGTCGAGATCCCAAGGTTCAAGCAGTAATGAAGTCCAGGCAACGGTTACGGATTCAGAAGGGCATGTCATTCACTCACTGTTTGGCAAATGGCATGAGGCCTTGTACCTCGGGGACCCGCCTTCAGCCATCTGCCTCTGGAGAGCAAGTGAGTGATTGGCTATATCAACTAAAGTTTGATTACAGTATTTAGCTGTCTGTGTGAAGAGCTGTCAATTTCATATACAGTACTACTGTGCATAGTGAGTGTACTCTAGTCTGCTACAGAATCATGTTCTGCTTGATAACACACTAATGCAGTGTGTGTGTGTGTGTGTGTGTGTGTGTGTGTGTGTGTGTGTGTGTGTGTGTGTGTGTGTGTGTGTGTGTGTGTGTGTGTGTGTGTGTGTGTGTGTGTGTGTGTGTGTGTGTGTGTGTGTGTGTAGGCCCCCTGCCACAGAACTGTGAGAGGTTCTATGGATTCACTCAATTTGCTATTGAATTAAATGAGCTGGATGAGAGCATTCAACCATTTTTACCTGTAACAGATACACGTTTCAGACCTGACCAGAGGTACCAGACACACACGCACACACTCATGCACACACACATTACTCATTACAGATCTTCAGACAAAACCTCTTCAGGCTTCACTGTTCATATGTCCTGCTGTGCAACAGTGTTGGAGTATCAGGATTATGTGTAGGTCAATATTAGTATGAGTCAGTACCAATGTTGACCACTAGAGGGCCCTCAGGTCAGGTGCAAGTATATAAGTGTGCATGTCATAAAACTGCATATAATTCCGCATATAAAACAGCTGCGGTAAATGTGCTATACGTGTTTCTAAGTGTTTCTTGGATGGGCATAAGGACCATGTTGACATGGCTGAGAGCAAGTGAGGTGTGTGTGCTGAGAGTGAGGGTGGGGTGTGTGCTGAGAGTGAGGGTGGGGTGTGTGCTGAGAGTAAGGTGGGGTGTGTGATGAGAGTGAGAGGGGTGTGTGCTGAGAGTGAGAGTGGGGGGTGTGTGCTGAGAGTAAAGTGGGTGTGTGTTGAGAGTAAAGTGGGTGTGTGTGTGTGTCCAGGCTGTTGGAGGAAGGTGATGTTAGTGGAGCTGAAGAACAGAAGGAGAAGATTGAGGTTCTGCAGAGGGAGAGGAGCAGAGTCCTTCAGGAGAACAACACCCCTCACACACCACGCTTTTTCACGTGTGTACTCACTGTAGGCTGTGTGTTGTTGATTTTAGAAATGTTTATTTCTTCATTTTTGTATATTTATGTTTCTCTTTATCTCAGACGGACTGAAAATGGCTCATGGACCAGTAATGGTACATACTGGGAGCTGCGCAGAGATCCCGGATTCAGCAAACTTCAGCTGCCTGTGCTCTGGTGACCAGACAGGGCCTCTCTGCACTGAGGCCCCGCCCACAGTCACATGTCACACCAAAACATTTGCGCTTTATTGCACACATGCATTCAGGGCATGGTATGATGAGAATCATAGAATCACAATCTTGATTTGCCAAGTATCAAATTACATGGAATTCCACTTGGTGCAAGCAACAAACAAACAGAATATGGACTGCAGCACTGGGTGCCTTCAAGTCCTCACACATTACCACATGAACACTCAGTGGGTTCAGCTTTGTATTCTGTTCAAGTTCTTTTTTTCATAAAAAAAATGTATGTTTGTTATAGGTGGTGTGAGTTGGTGTCTCACAAGTATGGACACGTTCATAGAAAATGAAACGAGTTCTCTCTCATTCTTGAGTAACATTGAAACAAACATCTGGCTGAATGCCACCATAAACAAGAAGTCCGTTTAAGATGAACATCACTTCGTAGAGTGTGTTTATATGAGTGTGTCCTTTTTCCTGAAACACCTTGAGCAATACACTCATCTCTGTATGATATGCTTCTTGATGGAAAAAAAAATTATGGAAAAATCGGATAATCAGTAAGGTTAGATAATTTACTGAAGAACAGAAATAAAAATCTGCTGCTATCTGCATAGCGGCTGTGACTTGTGAAGGGCTGCTTGAGTTTGTTTGCACATGCTGAGTCACATGACCCATCTCTACACACCACAACATAGTGCCCGAGCTCCTGCTGATGCAAATTGATCAAATTAATAAAAATAATAGAAGAGGAAATTCAAATATATATTCAATTATTAGCAAATAAGTTTTGCTCACATTTGTTAATATTTTGCTACATGCGAATACCATGATGATACATGGCCCTATGTTAAAAAACATCTAATACAGTGATACTGTGTGACATGTCATGACAAGAATAAGGGGCTGTAGTGTCATACTAACCTGATAAGTCAGCAATACCAGTGTAAAGTTTCCACAGAACACTCACTCAACCCTTTTCATGTTCCTTGGCATTGTAATAATTTCATTTCTATTTTCACTGGAATTCTATTTGTGGATTCAGAAGTTCACACTTTTGCACATTTGATCTACACAGTGTCTCAAATACCTGTTGAAGCTTTCAGTGCCTCAAAGACCTGTCAAAGCTTTCAGTGTCTGAAGGACACAGTGTCATCACTTGGGCTTGCACTGTGTCACCAAATAATAGGGTAGGTACAGTTGTGCTCAAAAGTTTACATACCCCGGCAGAATTTTTGCTTTCTTGGCCTTTTCTCAGAGAATATTAATGATAACAGACAAACCTTTTTTCCACTCATGGTTAGTAGTTGGGTGAAGCCATTTATTGTCCAACCACTGTGTTTTCTCTTTTTTAATTATAATGACAACCAAACACATCCAAATGACCCTGATCAAAAGTTTACATACCCTGGTGATTTTGGCCTGATAACATGCACAGAAGGTGACACAAATGGGTTTGAATGGCTACTAAAGGTAATATCCTCACCTGTGACCTGTTTGCTTGTAATCAGTGTGTGTGCATAAAAGCTGAGTGAGTTTCTGGGATCCAGACAGACTCTTGCATCTTTCATCCAGCCACTGACGTTTCTGGATTGTGAGTCATGGGGAAAGCAAAAGAATTGTCAATGGATCTACGGGAAGTAGTTGAACTGTATAAAATAGGAAAGGGATACAAAATGATATACAAGGATTTTGATAAGGAATTGATAATGCCAGTCAGCAGTGTTCAAACTGTGATAAACAAATGGAAAATCAGGGGCTCTGTAAAAACCAAACCACGGTCAGGTAGACCAACAAAAATTTCAGCCACAACTGCCAGGAAAATTGTTCGGGATGCAAAGAAAAACCCACAAATAACATCCGCTGAAATCCAGGACTCTCTGAAAACTAGCGGTGTGGCTGTTTCAAGATGCACAGTAAGGAGGCACAGTAAGGAGGCACCTTACTTACGGTGTGGCCAGAAGAAAGCCATTACTGCGCAAATTCCACAAAGTGTCTCGTCTACAATACGCCAAACAACACAGAGACAAGCCCCAAAACTTCTGGAACAATGTAATTTGGAGTGATGAGACCAAAATTGAACTTTTTGGCCACAACCATAAACGTTACATTTGGAGAGGTGTCAACAAGGCTTATGATGAAAGGAACACCATTCCTACTGTAAAGTATGGAGGTGGATCGCTGATGTTATGGGGATGTGTGAGCTACAAAGGCACAGGAAACTTGGTCAAAGTTCAAGGAAAGATGAATGCAGCACGTTATCAGCAAATACTGGAAGCAAATTTGCATTCATCAGCCCGGAAGCTGCGCATGGGACGCACTTGGACGTTCCAACATGACAACGATCCAAAACACAAGGCCAAGTCGACGTGTCATTGGCTACAGCAGAACAAAGTGAAGGTTCTGGAGTGGCCATCTCAGTCTCCTGACCTCAACATCATTGAGTCACTCTGGGGAGATCTCAAGCATGCAGTTCATGCAAGACAGCCCAGGAATTTACAGGAACTGGAGGCTTTTTGCCAAGAAGAATGGGCAGCGTTGCCATCTGAGAAAATAAAGAGCCTCATCCACAACTACCACAAAAGAATTCAAGCTGTCATTGATGTTAGAGGGGGCAATACACGGTATTAAGAACTGGGGTATGTAAACTTTTGATCAGGGTCATTTGGATGTGTTTGGTTGTCATTATAATTTAAAAACCGAAAACACAGTGGTTGGACAATAAATGGCTTCACCCAACCACTAACCATGAGTGGAAAAAAGGTTTGTGTGTTATCATTAATATTCTCTGAGAAAAGGCCAAGAAAGCAAAAATTCTGCCAGGGTATGTAAACTTTTGAGCACAACTGTATATAAAGAGAATGACCTAAACATGCAATAAGATTCAGTTTGTATGTTGGGGTTAGGGTTTGTATGATGGGGTTAGGGTTTGTATGATGGGGTTAGAGTTTGTACAGTGAGGTTAGGGTTTGTACAATGGGGTTAGGGTTTGTACGATGAGGTTAGGGTTTGTACGATGAGGTTAGGGTTTCAGAAAATGGTGTGCATTAACAAATCTGGCAGTGAGGGCAGTTGGGATGGCAGCTTTATTACATTACACTTACATTACATTACATTACACTTACATTACACTACATTACACTTGCGTATGTGTGTATAAGTGTGTGCGTATGTGTGTTTGTGTTTTTGTGTGTGTGTGTGTGTAACGGTGGGTGTACAGTGCCCTGCATATACATGGCCCCCGTCCTCCCATTTTGTTCCCCTTTTGTTGCAGTTACAGTTTCATGTCTCTTTTTTAACACTAGGATTATTTAGCTACTGGGATTTTTGCCCATTCAAGGCAAATTGCTCCAGCGTCTTCAGGTTATATCAATGTACAGGATTCCCTAACCCTAACGTTAACCCTAACCCTAAGTATTGCCCCAGATTATCAGCTGGATTAAATTCTGTGTTTTAACTAGACCATTCTGAGACATTTAAAGATTTCCAATTAGACCACTTTATTGTAGCTTTAGCACAGAGTTTACATTACATTTTTACTGTAAAAAATAAATTTTCTTTACAGGCTGTGTATGTTTTCCTCCAGGTTTGCATTGGCTGTTGATATCACTTCTTGGTGCATGTGTGTGTATTGATAGCTCCTCTGTGTGCATGTGTGCGTAAGATAACTGTAATTCTGTGTCTTTATTCTGTGCCGTTTTGCACACAGTATAAGTGAACCTGCCCCTCCTGACATAAGTCATTGTGCAAATACGAAAGGCTTGAGTCAAATATTGCATACGAAAGATAATCAAGGACATACACACATTATTATTATTATTATTATTTTGTCATTTAGTTTGTGGAATAGGGACGCATCAAGAGGAAGTTTCTCAGTAATGGAACTCGTTGAGTACACGCTCTTCAAACCTCTGGAAGAGGAAGAATGTTTTTTACTTTGACAACTGCTATTGTAAACCAAAGGCCACATTACTACATACTTTTCCTGATTTGTGAAATAATTTCCGCAGTGTCAAAACAATTTGTTGTTCAAACTGCAGTGTCCTCTCTCAGGTTCTTACATACACCATTGGAAATGCGACACACACTGACTTGTGAGACACCAAGAAAATCCCAGAGCCTTTAATGTGGACGGTTCTGCTATAATGA
Source organism: Brachyhypopomus gauderio (assembly GCF_052324685.1). Lineage (NCBI taxonomy): Eukaryota > Metazoa > Chordata > Actinopteri > Gymnotiformes > Hypopomidae > Brachyhypopomus > Brachyhypopomus gauderio. Next base: position 19,129,697 of record NC_135216.1, on the reverse strand, counting down.
GAGTTATTGTCTTTTGGAAGTAGATGTGAACGTTATGTCCGGTTAAACCACAAGTTCCTCTATTTCCGTTGCTCACACACTCACAATCTTTCTAGGTTCCCTGTTACAGAACACACCCAAACCAATGAATTAAGTCAGTTGTAGGTGATTCATATATTTAAATATAATTTTTGATGTTCATCTATATATCCAAGTGCTACACATTTAAGATTTATATTTATCTTGACAGCATGTGAAACGTCAAAAGTGCTCGCAAATCAGTTATTCGACTGGAGAGCAGTAAAGATGGCGAATGCCTTTTCATATGGGGCATGTGAGTGGGGGGGAGAGATAGGGGTGGGTAGTGGGAGATAGGGGTGTATGAAGAAGTACCATTTTGACAGACGTCCTCAAGCGTGTTGGACTTATTTAAAGATTGTTGATGCGTGAACTTTCAAACTTTGGTTTGTAGCTTCTCTGAATAACAAAGTTAAAAGAAAGCTATTACGACTTTGTGGTGTCATGAGAACACCTTGTTTTTTTGGAAGAGAAAGTAGCGGTTCACAGGACATATCGCGGGATATATCGATTTGACATCTTCTGCTTTGGTACGTCATTTTTTGTTAGACAACATCAGCGAGCATTTCTGATCACATCGCAGATTCTAACTAAAGTGTTACCTATCCAATTCATGTTCTCTAGGCGCCGTAATCCTTTTAATCATATTTATTATCACCGCAAACTCCTTAGGAATTCTACATGAACAAATATATTCTACAATATAATTGATCTAATAAAACAATGATGTTCTGATATATTTAATTGACAAATTTCAATAGAACAGCAGATAGCTATTACTTTTAAACACATTAGACATGAAAAAATACATCCACACATATTAACTGAGAAGTTTGTTCTGAAGACAATGAAAATAACTTAACATAAAGTCCTTGAAGGACCAAAATGTTTTATGACCTGTAGATTCTGACAGCCTCTTCTACAGACTGAATTCTGTTGGATGGTGATTTTCATCTGTTAGATGTAATTATGACATACTGTAACTACTTGTTTAAGAGGCAAAATGTTGCCTGAGTCGGCTTGCGGGTTTCAGGTCCTCAATGTTGGGCCTGTGCAGGCAACTCTTACACAAACCGACTTCGCTTCATGACCAGGGATCTTCTGGTAAAAGCATGTCACAGTTTTTCATCTCTGTATCCTTGAACGTTGTGTTTCAAACTCATTTGGCTTCTCGGTTTAACCACTGCACACTTTCTTCAACAAAGGTTTTATATATTAAAAATAGATTATTGTTTCCCATAGTGATCTTGTGAATGAAGAAAAAAATATTAACATATAATGAAAGCATTTCTTTTGTAAAATGGTTTCTGTTACAATTCATTCCAGTTGTATTCAAGACTTTTACTTTACATTTCTATTGTAAGGATAACCTAGTTTTAGATGATGATGATGATTTTAGATGTTAAAACTAAAAACAGAGAATATGACACATTCTGTGATAGCACACAAATTAATCAGCTCAGGTTTTAGGGTTTAATAACCACAGACTAGACATGGGGTATTTTCTATAGGGAATAGGTCTCTTTGTGAGGAGCGTTCAAGCAGTGGGCATATAGGTGAATGGATTCAAAGTTGTGATTTCCGAGGCTTAATGAAGGCCTTATTGATGGTGAGCCAGAGAAATAACAAATGCATCATAAAGAACATGACCCTCCCTATTTTGAACTTCTTGTTTGATTAATTTGTAACAACACTTCATAACTCACAGGAGAGATGTTTGACAAGGCTACACGGAGGCTAGTCTGCCAGATCGATCCAGGTGGAGATCTGATCGCTGTTTCTAGACTAACGGATTCAGAAAAGCTGAAGCCACTGACTGTGGTCATGAAATGTCCACCTGTCTGGTTCTGGCAGACAACCAAATACAGACCCACAGTGTTCACCCTCAATGACCTGCTACAAGGAGAACCCATTCAGCCAGGTACCCAAGCCCCCGTGCACACACAAACTAAACAAAGGAGCTTTAATGTCCATCTCACTTCCAGTGTTCAGGTTTCATCCTCTTAGGGTTACTTAGTAACATCAGAGAGAGCAGAAGACAATATGGATACTTATAATTTTATTCATACTGTTATTGTATGATGTTTATCTCTGTGTGTCTGTTAAATTAGTGCTGGAACAAACTGAGCTACTGACATACCAGGAGAAGCGTAAAGGCAATGTGTCTGGATCTCTGGAGGCAGGAGCCAGTGTTCTCAGTGTGTCTGCAGGGGGCAGTGGAACGGCTGCCCTCTCCTCCTCTCTCGGGACACTTCGTAAAGAAAACGTGAAGATACAAAAACTCCTGGAACACTCCAAAGACAGGTTGTAGCTACACTGGTACCAGTGTTAACATCTAATTCACTAACATACTGAAAAGTAACCATCATTACCCGTCACTATAGGACCTTCTGGGTAAAGCCAGTGACTGTGGTCATGAAGTGTCCACCTGTCTGGTTCTGGCAGACAACCAAATACAGTTAGCGTCAGTTAGAGTTAGAGTCAGTTAGGGTTAGTGTTGGTGCTTAGGGTAGTGATAGCACTAAGACTAGGGTTAGTTAGAGTTAGGGTTAGTGTTGGTGCTTATGGCGCATTTCCACTAGGGCCTGCTTGGCGCGGTACGGTTCGATACGGGTCGATTCGCAACGGAACGGTACGGTCGCGTTGTGTTTCCATTACAATGGTGGACCAACACAATGTGGGTGGAGTCGCTGTTGGCGCACGGGTTGTAGTGTCGTGACATCATTTGTATACGACCACAACACCGGTCGATGCCCCATAACACATAGCATTATTGTATCTTATTTATCTTTATCTTCATTATTGTATGTGGTTGCTCTAATTATTGATAATATTTTGGTATTACTCAAACAGGCTGAACACACCCTGCATAAAAAGCATCAGTCATACAATCAAATGAAATCAAACTTTATTATGAAATAGATATTTAAAGTACAACATATGTAAATAATATAGTTATAGTTAAAAAAAAGTGCAAAAAGCAAATATATACGTATAGCTTTATATGAAATAAATATTTATAGTACTACAAGCAACATTTTGTGTGCTTTTACTGGCGTCTGTCTCGCATGGTGTTCACAAGTTCGCCAAGCACCCCGAGGAAAGCCCGGTTGAAGGAAACATTTTCCGCCAACTCCGCTCGCCTCGTCAGTGGAAGGGGAATCTTGAACGTAAAAAATAACAAATATTAAACACAAGTATTCCCGTGAAAGCAACAACAATATAGCGTAACTGCACAAAATGTGTAGCACGTCATCGCTGCTGATGCTTTGTTTATGGCTACAGCTAACTAGCAAGGCTAAGAGCTAGCTATTGTACAGTAGTGACTGTGGTGGTAACATTAACTACAAACACAGCTCTAAATTCCTGCGTTTACAATAGATGCGTTTAAATTACGTTCATATTACATCTTTTACGAGCCTAGTAGTAAAACTGAAATCACAATACACTCACCATTCTCCGTGGCCTCCAGCACCGACATTGCCGTGTCTGTCCAGCTCTTTCTCTTCCGTTACTGGCTGGCCGGTGACCGTATATGACATCCATTTGCTGGAACCATTTCCAGTCTTTGCGGTTTGCTCCGCTGCGTCCGTTATGGTCCTTCACCGCCCGGTAATCGCGTTAAGCTTTTTTAGCTTGGACCGACCGGCACTGCTGAACGGACCGCTGGTAGCCATGAGTGGCCATTAGCGCGGAAACCTCGCTAAAAACCTTAACATTTCTAGTGGCCCCGTCCAGTTCGCCCTGGATTTTTTGATCGCTGATTATTAACAGAAAGGTTTGTACCTCGGCGTTTGACCAGGGAACAGACTTCGCTCCTTGGGTTTTAAAAATGGCTGAGGAGTCCATAGCATAGCGGAGGAGTCGCTCTCCTGACGGAACCTGTGACGACACTCCCTGGCCAATCAGTGTCATGCTGTCCCTCCACGTCACAGAACTGTACCGCTTCGGAACGGTTAGAACCTCGAGCGAGTCGGTACGAAAAAAGTACCCAAAGGGGCCGGCTCACAGGGAAGTGGTACTAATGGAAACACTCACAAACCGTCGCGAATCGAACCGTACCGCGCCAAGCAGGCCCTAGTGGAAATGCGCCATTAGACAAGTGACAGTTCTAGGGTAACAATGGAAACTCATCACAGTTTATGTGGATGAGAAAGGAGCTAAGCGTGAAGCATTGACTCACTTGTTTAGCATTAGGTGTAGGGATAGGGTTAGGATTGGAATAGGGGTAGGATTGAAATAGGGGTAGGGGTAGAATTAGAATAGGGCTAGGGGTAGGATTGGAATAGGAGTAGGTGTAAGGTTAGATTAGGGGTAGGGTTAGGATTGGTTTAGGGGTAGGGTTAAGGTAGGGGTGGAGTAGGATTGGAATAGTCTTAGGGTTAGGGTTAGGATTGGGATGGGATTAGTGTTATGGGGTTAGAATTAGGGCTATGGGGACCAAATATAATTATTTCAGCTTTGTTTTCATTTTTAAAAAGTTCCTTGGGCGTTTCCATATTTGATGGGAGCATTGAATAACCAAGAGTTACTAATTAAAAAGTTCAGTCAATCATGTAGGAGGTAAACCAATCTAACACATTCCAAATATTTTAAACAATGCTCGATTGTGTCAAATGCTGCACAGCCTGTGCGTCGTGTGAACAGACCCTCTGCTCTTCCCTGTGCAGCCTGTGCGTCATGTGAACAGGCCCTCTTTCATGATTCCTCTCTGTTATTCTCGTCTCACTCCTGCTTCCTGCTCATTTCTCACAGCTCTCTCACTTCTGTCATGAGAAAATGTAAATGTTTTGTTTACATGTGAAATAATTCCTTTGAGACTTAAAATTCTGTAATTTTGTTTTTGCATCATTAGTTCATAATATCTAGATAATTATGAGCTTCCTTTTAGTAACAAAACTAACACCTTTACTTACTAAAGTAACTCATTTACCAGGTTAAATGGTTATGTGTGACTATAGTGTTAAAACTTATTCACTAGCATTACCTGTTATTCTGACTAGTTACTCTGACTAGTTGAAACTCTCAAATAGGTTCATTTCTATTGCTGGATTTATGGGAAGTTCTTTGGGGAACTGAAAAGATGAAAAATCTGGTTCTGACTGAAAGTGTTAGCTGCTCACGTGTATGGAAACATGCTGAGTAATAACGGGAAATGTAATACCTGTAATGTAATGTAATGAAATTGCATGGTGCTAATATTGTTGTGTAGTTCTTTTCAGTAACCATTGTGGGCTATTAAACTGGGTGTTGCTTAAAGGTTCACCATGTGGAACCAGGAAGATATTGTCACGTAGGGCCATGCCCCCCTCTCCTAGCTGTCACTCTTGTCCCTTATTCCATGTGCCTGTGTTTGCCTTGCTTGTTGATCCTGCCTTGTTATTTGTTTCCATGGTTTCCCTGTCTGCCACGCCCATGTCGTTAGTGTTTCCACCTGTGTCTTGTTAGCGTTGTGCATTTATAGTCCCTATGTTTCCCTTTTTTGGAGATACCCCTCGCTGCAGAAGCAGAAGTCCAGGGGGTGGAGCTGGCTCTAGATCCAACTCCTCCCACCGCCGTGTTTTCATTGGTCTGAAGTAATTGCACTACGCAGGAGGAGTTGTATCAGATCAGCCATTTCAAATCACCGTTGGCGTCCTAAATTGCTATTCTTATTTACTCACTTGCGTTCATTTGTGAATAATCACGAATGTGAAAGTTCATAATAAACCAATTTTCATCTTGCTAATGCTAGTAACTAGTATGTGTAACTATGTATGTATGTTGTGTTCTTCATATTGGACATAAACTGTTAAATTAATTAGTGTTTGCTGTAGTTACTTATAATTTGTAATGCTTGTGCTGTTTGGTACCGTGTGAACACTTCGAGGGGGACCAGGAAGAGGCCACCGCCGGTTTCCGCGACCCGGAAAAGGCCACAGCCGGTTTCTGCGACCTGTTCCTGTGTCAGTGTCCAGTGGTGTTATCTCTGTTCCTGTCCCCATGTCTGTTCCACAGATCATTACCCACTTTCTCCCCATTCCAGTGTCTGTCATCTACCAAATCCTGACCTCTGTGTTTGCCTCAGCCCGGATCCCTGGCCCCACTCCCGTGTCTAACCCCAGTCCTGTCCTGTCCAGCCCTGCTCTCATACCTTGCCCTAGTCCTGTCCAGTTTCCCTTTGTCCCTGGTCCTGTTTATAGTGTAATGTCCCCGCCTAGCTCCTTGCCAGTCTCCACATCTCCTCTCCCTGCCATGCCCCAGTTTCCACACCCTGTTTTTCTCAGTTCTGTCCTTCCGGTCTGTCCTGTGGTGTCCTGTCTCATGTCCGCTGTCCCTGTCCCTCGCCATGCCTCGCCAGACCTAGTGCCTTGTTCCCCGTGGTCTGTCTTTTCCTTTTGTCAGCCTTTGCGTGCCCCGAAGTGGCATGCTTAGAGGGGGGGTACTGTCACGTAGGGCTACGCCCCCTCTTCTAGCTGTCACAACGGTTTCCTGCTCCTCGTGTCTGTGTTGTTCCCTGCTTGTCTATTTCCATGGTGTCCCTCTGTCTGTTATTTTGTGAGTTTGGTTCGGTTGTGAGTTTTGTTATTTCTAACATTTGTCCCTGCCTTGTTTTGTTCTAGTTCCTAGTCAGTATGCCTGTTTACCATTCTTGTTCGAACTGCCCTTATGATATGACCCTTGCCTGGCATTACGACCGCGATTCTGGAATTCCCCTTGATAAATCTCACTCTCCTCAGTGTTTGTGTCTGCCTCCTCACTCCGCAGCGTATGCTACGTTACAGATATGCTAATGCTAATAGTGTTAGCATGCACTTTTATAAACATAAGAGAAAAATGAATTTGACAGGGATGTTGTTGGACTGCAGTAGTACCTGAGACCCATTATTAACCCTTGCTGTGCCATGTGGAAACAAGCCTTTGTTTCTCTTCAAAATGCTGCTTGGTATGTGATTACTTGTTTGGCCCGGTTCTACAGGTCCCTGGACCTTCTGCACCCAGTGATCCAGCAGCAACCAGGCAAATCCAAACACAAGAAGGTGTTCACTCTGGTGATGGAGCGTGTGTTCACCACGACGACCTGCAGGATTGAGTACAGCAGCCTGGAGGAAGGAAGCTGCACTGCCACCCTGAAACCCTTGAAGATTGGAGCAACACAAGTGGGTCTGCGTGTGGGTCTGCGTGTGGGTCTGTGTGTGGGTGTGTATATGAACAGAGTGGGTCTGTGTATGTGTCTTAATATAAATTGACCTGCAATTGCTTGTAGCCTTTATAAGATGTATTTGTATGCATCTGTGTGTATTTGTATGTATTTCTATGTACTTGTATATGTTTCCTCAGGTGAGTCTAAAAGAGAGTGGAAGTATACATTTTGATATAAATGCTGTTATGGCCATACCCCCCAACACAGTCATGGCTTACAGTGTCAGAGAGCTGAACATCAAAAGTGACGGGCAATACGGTTAGTGTGTGTGTGTGTATATGTGTGTGTGCATTCACCATTTTAATGTAGTTTCATATATAGGCTACCACAAGACTGTAGACAGTAGCCGTCGTAAAGCAGTTTTCGATGTTAAGCGTGACTTTAGATTAAGATATGCTTTGATCGTAAATACAGTATATAAAAAAATCGAACAATATTCTCGTGCGTACAGCGTGAGAAAGAGCGATCGTGTTGCCAAGATGGGCTGCGGTGGAGGTTGCGCTGCCTCAGCTTATCGTACACAACACTCCACAACACTCCACTGTGCTGCCACTGCTCCTCTGCGCACCGCCTAAAATAAAAAAATATTTTTTCTGAACATAGATTTTTGAGTGTGTGTGTTATTAGTGTATTAGTGTGATATTAGTGTGTGACCATAATACACTGCTCAAAAAAATAAAGGGAACACTCAAATAACACATCCTAGATCTGAATGAATGAAATATTCTCATTGAATACTTTGTTCTGTACAAAGTTGAATGTGCTGACAACAAAATCACATAAAAATCATCAATGGAAATCAAATTTATTAACCAATGGAGGCCTGGATTTGGAGCCACACACAAAATTAAAGTGAAAAAAAAACACTACAGGCTGATCCAACTTTGATGTAATGTCCTTAAAACAAGTCAAAATGAGGCTCAGTATTGTGTGTGGCCTCCACATGCCTGTATGACCTCCCTACAATGCCTAGGCATGCTCCTGATGAGGTGGTGGATGGTCTCCTGAGGGATCTCCTCCCAGACCTGGACTAAAGCATCCGCCAACTCCTGGACAGTCTGTGGTGCAACGTGACGTTGGTGGATGGAGCGAGACATGATGTCCCAGATGTGCTCAATCGGATTCAGGTCTGGGGAACGGGCGGGCCAGTCCATAGCTTCAATGCCTTCATCTTGCAGGAACTGCTGACACACTCCAACCACATGAGATCTAGCATTGTCCTGCATTAGGAGGAACCCAGGGCCAACCGCACCAGCATATGGTCTCACAAGGGGTCTGAGGATCTCATCTCGGTACCTAATGGCAGTCAGGCTACCTCTGGTGAGCACATGGAGGGCTGTGCGGCCCTCCAAAGAAATGACTCTGTCATGTTTGACACATGTGCTCAGTGTGAACCTGCTTTCATCTGTGAAGAGCACAAGGCGCCAGTGGCGAATTTGACAATCCTGGTGTTCTCTGACAAATGCCAAGCGTTCTGCACGATGTTGGGCTGTGAACACAACCCCCATCTGTGGACGTCGGGCCCTCATACCATCCTCATGGAGTCGGTTTCTAACCGTTTGTGCAGACACATGCACATTTGTGGCCTGCTGGAAGTCATTTTGCAGGGCTCTGGCAGTGCTCCTCCTGTTCCTTCTTGCACAAAGGCGAAGGTAGCGGTTCTGCTGCTGGGTTGTTGTCCTATGGCCTCCTCCACGTCTCCTGGTGTACTGGCCTGTCTCCTGGTAGCGCCTCCAGCCTCTGGACACTACGCTGACAGACACAGAAAACCTTCTTGCCACAGCTCGCATTGATGTGCCATCCTGGATGAGCTGCACTACCTGAGCCACTTGTGTGGGTTGTAGAGTCCGTCTCATGCTACCACGAGTGTGAAAGGACCACCAACATTCAAAAGTGACCAAAACATCAGCCAGAAAGCATAGGTACTGAGAAGTGGTCTGTGGTCCCCACCTGCAGAACCACTCCTTTATAGGGGGGGTCTTGCTAATTGCCTCTCATTTCTACCTGTTGTCTATTCCATTTGCACAACAGCAGGTGAAATTGATTCACAATCAGTGTTGCTTCCTAACTGAACAGGTTGGTTTCACAGAAGTGTGGTTGACTTGGAGTTATATTGTGTTGTTTAAGTGTTCCCTTTATTTTTTTTGAGCAGTGTACATATATGGATTATGTGTATGTGTCCTCAAATATTAGAGTGTGACCATAATACATATGTGAAATATGTGTGTGTGTGTCCTCAAATATTACAGTGTGACCATAATACATTTGTGGAGTGTGTGTGTGTCTGTGTGTGTATATGTGTGTGTGTCCTCAGATATTAGAGTGTGACCATAATACATACGTGAATTATGCGTGTGTGTGTCCTCAGATATCAGAATATGGCCAGAGAGAATGGAGGCAGATGACCTGAGTGTGAATCCAGATAACACCGAGGAGGAAGTGGACGGCTTACTGGCTGAAATACAGGATGGATCCTTACTAAGTTCTCTCAAGACAGGTGTGTGTGTGTGTGTGTGTGTGTGTGTGTGTGTGTGGGTGTGTGTGTGCAGGATGAAGAGTGAGTGTGTGTGTGTGTAGGAGGGTATATGTGTGTATATGTGTAAATAACAGAACCGAATGTCATTGGCCAGTGATTCCTCATCCCTGTGTGTGTGTGTGTATCTGTGCGTGCGTGTGTGTGTGTTTGTGTGTGTGCGTGTGTGTCTGTGTTCTCTCTACTGCAGTGTTGGAGGAAGCAAAGTCTCTCTTGTGTGTGTTGGCTGGTCTGCCACCTCAGTCTCGCTCCCCTCTGCTACTACAGCTCCGACAGATTCTACTGAACCATGAACATTTGTCTGTTTTGGAGGAGAGACTGGAGGAGCTGGTCTATGATGATGCTCCCAGCCTTTATCAAACCAGCTGCTTTCACTCTCCTCATCAGATTATTGACACGTTCTTGGATCTGCTGATACAGTCTGACACAACCAGTGAAACTAGTCTGTCCACAGAATCCACCAATCCTGGAGCGTCCATGAGGTTGTCCAAGCAGAATCGGCCACTCCTGGTTGCCATGTACAACCTCGTGAGTGCAGCCATGGGTGGGTGGAGCTAAACTTACACTCTGGCCTTGTATTTATGACAATTGTGTCATCACACAATCGGTGATGTATTATTCTTGTGTGTTTGGTGATTAGGTTTGACAGATGATGGACTCCTCTTACTAGAAAACTTCTGCTCTTCACAAGAACTCAATGAGTTAAATGAATTAGTAAGTCCCATGTCTCTTGGATTCTTCACTGTAGGGCAGGAATGTCAAAGTCAAATACACCAAGGGCCAAAAAACCAAATTTGCTACAAGCCAAGGGCCGGACTGGTTCAATTTTTATTAAAACTGTGACGGGCGGGGGTGAGCAACTAAAAGGAAGCAATCACGCCAAGTCTCAGGGAAAAAGGATGGTTAATAGAACGTGTGCAAACCTAAAACCCGTGCAATATCTCCAAATTAAGGATATAATGACCAGCGGTCAACTGGTACAAAGACAAGACATATATAGGCAAACAAACGACCCTCAGGTGAGACGGATCACGGGCTCCGCCCACCTGAGGGACGCACATGACGTCACCAAACAACAACAACAACAGCCGCTGTGGACGGAGGTGGCCGGTAGGGGGCCGCCTCACCGGGACAAAAACATATTGAAATGATTGCACATAGCCTATTGAACCAAGACCTAACACAGTGTATATTATTTATGCTTAAATGAATAAAGCAATATTTTGTTATGGATCTGTCAGTAATTTCAAGGGAAAACATTTTTCAACAAGCAAACAGATAAAAACAAACTTCCTTCAAAGAAAACATGTCCTGTACATTAAATGAATAAAGTAATAAAGGTTTGAAAAGTGCTGGAATTTAGGCTAAAGTGCTTGAAAATGCTTGAAATTGTAACTACTTCGTTTCACAACAAATATCTGTCTGACTGAACAGTTCTCCTGTATTACGTTAACAAATACGAGCCTCTTGTAATTCCAGGACGAAACATGAGAGAACGTGAAGACGTTAAGATTGGGCGTTTTGAAAATAAACCACCATTAAATAATGTGAATAAAAAAGCGAATTATTTCGAATTATTTCAACTATATGTATAAATATTTAACTTAATTAGGTTTAACTGGTGCGCGCAGTTACAAAATTCGAGAGGTGCACGACCTCGCGAATCGACAGCGGAGCCACTGCGATTACATCATTTTCGCCGCGCAGACCCTCGCCGCTTGTGTGCGTTGCAGTGACTTCGCGGGCTACCGTTGCATTGTGGGGAATGTAGTGTTTGTGCATGCAAAACACCATCGGGCGGCTGTGGCCTGCGGGCCGGTTCTAATAGTAATTAAATATCATCCAGGGGGCCATAGATAATCAATTCGAGGGCCAGATCCGGCCCGCGGGCCTTGACTTTGACATATGTGCTGTAGGGTCATCAGTGCTCTCCGTCTAATATCTACAACGCTCTACCTGAGTTCTCTGGAAAGTGCTGCCACCTTGGGTCTCTCTTACTCTACTATTTCTTAGTGGTATTTTATTTATTTATTGGGGGATGTACGTCTTTTGCATGTCAGCTTGGACTGTCCCTTGGGATCTGACCTGTTTGCTTTGACTGTATACACTAGAGGTGTATTCAGCTAATGAATAAACATGGTAGGTTGGCTTTATTCAGCTTTTATTTATTTACTTATTTATCTTGTGTCACGGTCACAGCTCCGGACCCTTCCCTGTGGGCGTGCCACTATGTCGTCTGCGTGTCGTTATGCCCATGTATGTACTTCCGTGGGTGTGGGTTGTTCGTGAGCGTGTTCGTAGTCGCACCTGTGCCTTGTCTCGAGATCACGAGGGTTTGTGTTATTCACCTATTTAATGTGCGTTCGCGCAGTGTCTTGTGCTCGTCTTTGTCTAAAGTTTCGTGCCTGTGTGAGAGGTGTTTTGTCTGTTTGCACTCCGCACGGAGCTTCACGTGTTTGTTTGTTTTCATTAAACGTTCAGTGTTGCACAGTTGACGTTCGTCGTGCTTCATATCTCGAGCGTCACAGAAAGACGAGCCTAATAAAAGAAGGTATGCCTGGATATGTCACCAGGGCGCCTAAAGGTAGGAGAAAGAGCCGACGTCACCATGGCTCTTCTCCAGTCCGACGTCCCGAAGCCCCCATCTCCGAGCAGGAGATGATGCAGAGCCCCATCTGCGCTTACATACTCTGCGCCGCTCGGAGTGCGGAAGACGCGGAGATGGCCGAACACCTCCGTCAGTCCGCGGTGCGTATATGGGAGGACCAACACCCCACCGCGTCCCTAGAGCCACCACCCAGGGCTGTGGGCGGGTGTGTTTCGGAGGTGGAGAGAAACATGCCCCGGCGCGCGCCCTCTCCCGAGCGAGTTCCTGAGAGCGCCGAGGAGAGGAGAGAGGAGGTGTTTTTCCAGGCGGCGTGGAGAGAGGGACTCCGCGCGATGACGCGCGAGACCAACCCCCTGGCCGAAACCAGAGAAGGCACGGAGGACCCGCTGGTCGTCTATGCGGGGATGGTACGTGCCAATCCTCCCGAGGACGAGTCCGAGGAGGACGGCTCGGAGGAGGAGGAGTATCCCCCCTCAGTTTGCTCAAGGAGCACTGTGTATTACGGGGGGAAGGGGGGCAGTCTCCCACCGTTTGAAGGCGGGGCGGAGGGGACGGACTACGAGGTGGAGGAGTATTCCCCGTCAGTGTGCTCAAAGAGCACGGTCTACTACGGCGAGGGAGACGTCAGTCCTCCACCGTCTGACTACGGCGAGGAGAGGGAAGACTTCAGTCCCCCTTCGTCGCTGCACCCAGCCCTGTCGGGAACCGACGGGCAGAGCGAGGAGAGCGAGGGGGAGAGTCTTCGGTCGGTGAGTTCCCTCTCGACCGTATGCAAAGGGGGTAGGAGCGGACCGGACAGTCCGCCCACGTCAGACAGTGGAGACTCCTGCGGTGAGGAGCCCATGGAGCACGCTCGCTGTGAGACCCCCACACGGTCCATGGACTGGAGCGTGGCCGAGGAGGAGGAGCCGGCGATGGACACCACCCCCGATACCGGAACCAGGGGAGGCTGGCCTGGCAGAGGAAGGGCTTCCTACGGGAGGTTCCCAGAGAGGGTGGAGGAGCGCCAGCAGGCTTATAGGGCGGCAAGCCCCTACGGAACTCCCGGAGGAGGTAGCCACGGACCAGGGAGGACAGTTGCCGCGAGACACGCTGGTCGCACCGCCTCCAGGCGGGAAACAGGTCGCGCTGCGCCTCGCGCGGCCGCCAGTCGCGCTGCGCCTCGCGCGGCCACCAGTCGCGCTGCGCCTCGCGCGGCCACCAGTCGCGCTGCCCCCAAGCGGTTTCCAAGTCGCGCTGCTCCTGGCGCGTCCGCCGGTCGTGCGTCACCTGGCGGTGAGCACGCAGCACAGGCGGGGGGAGACCCGCCTTCTGCAGCGCCTCCAGTCCCCGGAGCTTTCTCTCCGCTGCAGGCTTTGCCTAAGGCGGGGAGCTTGGCTCCGATGATGAATGTTTATGTACCGGTGTTTTTGTCAGTCCCAGTGTTTCTCCCTAATCCACTGTTCCCATTTGTGCCCTTTGTGTTCAGCGTCCCTGTGTGCATGTTTGTGACTGTGCCATTGTTTAACGTATTCTCCCCTGTCTTCCCAGGGAGGGTGTTCTAGAGCTGTTCGCGGCGGTTCCCACCATCGGGGGAGACGGCTCTCGGAGGCTCGTGAACCCGGCGGCTCCGGACCTGCCCGTTGGTATTGGTTCGGGGCTTTTCCAGCTACGCGGGAAGCTCCGGGAGTAGCGAGCCCCTGGTGGAGGGTTCTGTCACGGTCACAGCTCCGGACCCTTCCCTGTGGGCGTGCCACTATGTCGTCTGCGTGTCGTTATGCCCATGTATGTACTTCCGTGGGTGTGGGTTGTTCGTGAGCGTGTTCGTAGTCGCACCTGTGCCTTGTCTCGAGATCACGAGGGTTTGTGTTATTCACCTATTTAATGTGCGTTCGCGCAGTGTCTTGTGCTCGTCTTTGTCTAAAGTTTCGTGCCTGTGTGAGAGGTGTTTTGTCTGTTTGCACTCCGCACGGAGCTTCACGTGTTTGTTTGTTTTCATTAAACGTTCAGTGTTGCACAGTTGACGTTCGTCGTGCTTCATATCTCGAGCGTCACATCTTGTAATGAAACGTTAGAGAACATTAACCGTCAGTGCGCAGTGCGCATGTCGAACTGTCAGACAGGCACTGTGCAAAATGGCAAAAATATTTTAAATAAAATATGCCTGCCTGAAAATATAAAAAAAATTGCAACACAACAGCAAAAAAATTATAAGTAAAGGTTCAAGTAACGGGGTTTAAAAAGCAAACAACAACAAAAAATGTTTATAGGCCTATTTGCCGAGACCACGGACGTAATTTTGGGGGGGGACGGGGGGGACATGTCCCCCCCACTTTTTCAAAAGCCGGCTTTGGTCCCCCCCAGTTTTTACGGTTAAAACCAAATATTTAAATAGCGACGAATCCATGTCCCCCCCACTTTTGAAATCAAAATTACGTCCATGGCCGAGACCACCGCGACGAGACGACACGACCAAAACGACAAACGGCTGAATGGTATGCCATGTTGGTTGTTGTCGTGCGAAATGAAAGACGTTGATGACATAACTTGCACTTTACTTTGTTTGATTCATCTTTATCTTTTTCAATACTTTTGAACTTCTTTTAGTAGCCATTATAATCTCGGCAGACGCTGATGCTGTAGCGTGTTCAGCTCCGCTCATTTGGATTGTGCAACTGCAGGGTGTGATTTATTAATGTGTAGTAAGGAAGATGCCTAATGTTAACGCACACATAATTTAAAAATATTTATTAACAGAAATTAGGATGATTTTATTTGACAAAAGGCTCTATATAACGAAAACAAAGACATTTCATTTAGGGGTGACCTGCAATAGTCGCTGATTCGACTATAGTCGACTATACCCCCTAGTCGACTATGAACGTCATAGTCGAATGTACCATTCTAACTGCATGGGGGTGCCCAAGGATGCTGCTAGGAATTAGTTGTTAAATGAAATGTTTTTGTTTTCGTTGTGTGGCAATTTTTTTTATGTTTTCAGGCAGGCATATTTTATTTAAAATATTTTTGACATTTTGCACAGTGCCTGTCTGACAGTTCGATATGCGCACTGCGCACTGGCGGTTAATGTTCTCTAACGTTTCATTAAAAAATAAATAAGTGAATAAAGCCAACCTACCATGTTTATTCATTTATCTGAGTGTTTTATGTATTTACTTTGAAGTGGAAACAAGTCCTGAATGAGAACCGTTTAAGGTGCTCTAGATAATAAAAAAAAAATCCCCGATTCGACTATTAGTCGACTAAAGGGAAAATCTGACGAATCAGATTCGACTATGAAAATCATTAGTTGAATACACCTCTAATTTCATTTAACAACTAATTCTTAGCAGCATCCTGGGCACTCCCAACTCCCAGTTAGAATGGTACATTTGACTATGACGTTCATAGTCGACTAGGGGGTATAGTCAACTATAGGCCTATAGTCGAATCAGCGACTATTGCAGGTCACCCCTAGTATACACCCTTGCTGACTACACCCGTGTCTTACATTCTTCATAAAATGTGTGAATGGATCCATCTCCTGACCCCAAGTCTCTAATGTCAGTTACACTGTTTTCCTTGGAAATGTCTGGATCTTTATTTCCTTGTGGATTAGACAGCAGCCATGGTTTTTACTGTTCCTTTGATTGTAAAGTGATTCAGAAGATTGTCCTTCATAGACATCCTTAATGAAGTGATGTTTGTGTGTTTGTGCTCTGGTCAGGTAACCCTCCTAACACACAACTCCCAGCCCCTCCTCCTCACACACCTGCCTGCTCCCCTGCAGAGTGAGGACCTGCTCAGGAGGGTGGAGCAGCTGTTCAGCTCATCCAATGTTGTACTGAAGACTGAAGATGGAGAACTGTGGGCAGTTATAAGACAGAAGTTTGACATACTTCCATTCATCCTGTGTCTCGTCATTCATGGCCTTGCGTACCTGAGTGAGAAACAGCAATAGGTGTGCTAAATAATAATGGCTCTTCTAATACCAATATAATAATAATAACAACAACACCAATAACAACAACAATAACAACAGGTGTGCTAAAGAATAATGTCTCTTCTAATACTAATATAATAATAACAATAATAATAACAGGTGTGCTAAAGAATAATGTATCTTCTAATACTAATATAATAATTATGTGTGCTGCAAATAAGTGTTTGTGATCTTAATACACACAGTACACATGTATCTGAATGATTAGTATTCATAAAGAATCTCAATACACACAGTACACATGTATCTGAAAGATTCATACTCAGAGAATCTCAGTATCAAAACTGTAAAATGTAATCCACTTCTTAAATACACCACTTTAGTGCTACACTACAACAAATATTATCTTATTATTCACCATGTGTTTGGCTGTGCTAAGTAACTACATAACTATCTCTACCATTTATTGGGAAAATAATTCAGAAAACTTGTCTTCGAGCAACTCACTGATTTTTTATCCGCAAGTGGCTGTAAATTTTTTGTCAACCTACTCACAGTACTCAGATGACTCTAAGTTAAATAATGACATTAAGAACCTACTCCTTCCCCGACACACAGACTGTCAGAGGATGGTTCCTGCTCTCCACCACAAACTTTGACACAAAAACTGTGGGCCAGGCCTCTGGCTCCCCCCTCCCCCCGTCTAGATGAATAACACCTCTCTCTGCTTGACTGACTGTGTTATCAATGCTTGTATGTGCTATGGGGATGTTTTGCGTGCTCACAGAATGTTGTCCTGTTGTGAGAATAATCTGTGGTCATATTTTTGTCTCCTCCTAATGTTTATCTCTCTATGTTTCTCCCCCCCAATCTGTGAACGGCGGCGCTTTTCTTGATGCAGTGGCCAATCTGGGATCTTGGTGCTTTACACCGTGGCCCTGGCTGAACTGAATTTCCCACTCCTGGGATCAATAAAGCTATTCTATTCTACATTCATTTGAACACAGGGAAGCTGTCTGTTCTGTTATGGCTTGACCTTTGATGCTGTAGACCAGAACATTCTTATAGATAGACTAAAGAAGTGGGTTGGTCTCTCAGGAACAGTCCTACAATGGTTCATTTCTTACCTGCAAGGCAGGAATTATTTTGTTGAAACAGAAAATAAGATTTCTGAATGAGTGTGAATGACATGTGGTGTTCCACAAGTTTCGATTATTGGGCCACTCCTATTTAATTTAAGCATGCTTCCACTTGGACAGATCATACTAGACACTGGACTGTCGTTCCACAGCTACACAGACAACACAGCACTTTCACCAGACAACTACAGTCCCTGTAACTCTTTCTGCAAGTGCCTTGAGCACATCACTAACTGGATGGGTCAAAACCTTCTACATTTGAATAAAGGTAAAATAGAGGATATTATATTTGGTAATAGCAATGAAAAGCACAGACTAGCTGCCTACTGGGACTCAAACACTCTACACTCTAAAGAGCTCATATCCTTGGCATTGTGATAGCAATCACATGAAATCAGTAACTAAGTCGGCATTTTAAGAACATCAATAAGATTAGAGATTTCTTGATGAAACCAGATTTTGAGAAACTCATTCATGCTTTTGTTGATTACTGTAATGGCCTCCGAACATATCTCCCAAAAAAATGAACAAATAGCTACATTCAAAATGCAGCTGCAAGTGTCTCACAAGGGCAAAAGAAGTGATCACATCACCCCCATTCTTACGTTCTTACACTGGCTACCAGTACAATACAGGATAGACTTCAAGGTGTTATTACTGGTCTAAAAATCATTTTAAGGTGTAGGTCCAGTGTATCTATCTGACATGCTGTAGAGCTATGAGCCAGGCAGGAATCGTAGGTCACTAATCAGTTAGTCCTGCCCAAGGTAAGAACTAAGCATGGAGAGGCAGCATTTAGCCATTATGCTGTTTCTAAATGAAACCAGAGGTCAGAGGATATTAGTAGACCTCCAACGCTGTAACGTTTGTGAGGGGCAGACTCATACACACCTCCACCAAACCTTTCACATAACGTCCGACAAAATCCCTTCACAGTCCATGCATCCGTAACCCGGTGCGCTAGGACAATGTTAGCCCACTCTAGGGCTTTTCCCTTTAATAGTGACCACATGAATACGACCTGTATGCTCTCGGGTGGTGGGGGTACCGTGAGGAATCGCAAGTAACCCTCACATTGGAGGAGAAAGCTCCTGACTAATCCTTTCTCCCCGTCGTATACCTCAGGGACGAGACAGAGAGAGGGTAGCGCCACCGGTTTCCCCTCAGCGTCCTTTCCAAGCATAGCTTGGATAGAATCCAACCGCTCGTTGAAAGCATCTCGGTCAAACGGTTGTGTTGACAGAACCACCGTGTTGTCATTCTGCTGCGTCGCGTTAAACTGGTCGGTCATTCTGTAACGTTTGTGACGGGCAGGCATGACGCAATTGCAGAATTTAAAGGGTTTTAATGAAAAGAGAGACAAACACGACTAACCACAGAAGGCAGAGGGAGCTAGGCTAACGATAGGGAGAGAACACCAACGACACGGGTAAGCTAAACTACAGAGAAACGTAAACGCAAAAACCACAATGGACCGAGAACTACGAAACATATGTGAGGGGAGGTATACAATGAGGGGAGCGATGATGCTGGGACAACAATAGCGTAGACTATGAACTAAACAGACAAGGAAATATAAACTACAAGAGATTACCTAAGACGAGGAACAAGCACGAAATAAACACAAGCATGAAACACGGGGGGGAACCAAACCAACATACAAAGACTAGAAACAAAACAGAGAGGGTACAAGGGCAAAGGCATGAACAGAAAGCAAGGTACAACTGAGGAACAATGAGGAACTTACGTACAGGGAATGACCGACAAGGGAATGAAACACTCGGGGTTCTTTATACACCGAGACAAGACGGTGAAACGAGACTCAGGTGTGTGGGCACTAACGAGGGGGCGTGACAGACAGAGGGAGGAACGAATGGGAGCGGGGAGCTAGGCGGGACCAGGGAGGAGGGAGGGGCTGGACGTGACATAACCCCCCCTCAAGGCGTGCAACTCCGGGGCACGCCAACCAGGGAGGGCCGGACAGACGCTGGGGACAGAGACACCATGACACAGAGGGAAACGAACGGGCGAGGCCGGGGCAGGGACAACAGACACGGGGCAGGATGGAGACAACGGCCCGGACTCCAGACGTATGGGAGGACCGGGACAAGGACTGGGCGGTGACGTGGGAAAGGGACCAGACGGCACAGGACAGGGGGTCGACACAGGAGGCGGGACCAAGGGAGCTGGACAAGATGGGGTCAAGGGCACAGGACCGGACACCAGGGAGGACTGAGATGCAGAGGCAAACAGGTGGAGGACGACAGAGACAGGGACGGGAACAAAGTGGGTGACGATCTGCGGAACAGAGACGGGAACAGGGACATGGAGGACACTACCACGGACGGACACAGGGACAGGCACGTGGACGCAGACAGAGACGCACACAGGAACGGGGACCAACAGGAAACCAGGGAGGGGACAGGGCAAAAGAGGGAACACAGGCGAGTGTAAAACAGGGTTAACATGAGTGTCAGTGTCTGAACAGTTCAGCATGGGACCAGCCCCAGGCCCACAGGCGGGCAAGGCAGTCACTGTGGGGGCTGGCGTAAGCTGAGGAGTGTCCTGGGGAACCAGCAGAGCCGGAGGAGGGTCCAGGGGAGCCGGGGAAGGGTTCATGGGTACTGGCGGGTTCAGCTGAGGGACAGCGGAAACCGGGGAGGCCGGCGGAGGGGCCGCAGGGGCCTGGAAGGCCAGGCGACGGGCCGCAGGGACCGGCAGGACCTGTTGGCCGGTAGAGGGAACATGCGGGGTCCGCTGGCGGGAAGAGGGAACATGCGGGGTCCGCTGGCGGGCAGAGGGAACATGCGGGGTCCGCTGGCGGGCAGCGGGAACATGCGGGGTCCGCTGGCGGGCAGCGGGAACCGGCGGGGTCCGCTGGCGGGCAGCGGGGACAGGCGGGGGCCGCTGGCGGGCAGCGGGAACAGGCGGGGCCCGCTGGCGGGCAGCGGGAACAGGCGGGGTCGCCGTGCAGACGTCATCGGAGGGCGAAGCCGCCGTGCCGACGTCATCGGGGGGCGTGTCCACCGGGCCGACGTCGTCGGGGGGCGTGTCCACCGGGCCGACGTCGTCGGGGGGCGTGTCCACCGGGCCGACGTCGTCGGGGGGCGTGTCCACCGGGCCGACGTCGTCGGGGGGCGTGTCTACCGGGCCGACGTCGTCGGGGGGCGTGTCTACCGGGCCGACGTCGTCGGGGGGCGTGTCCACCGGGCCGACGTCGTCGGGGGGCGTGTCCACCGGGCCGACGTCATCGGGGGCGTGATCGCCACGCTGACGACATCGGGGGACGTGATCGCCACGCTGACGTCATCGGGGGGCGTATCCGCTATGCTGACGTCATCGGGGGGCGTGATCGCCACGCTGACGTCATCGGGGGGCGTGATCGCCATGCTGACGTCATCGGGGGGCGTATCTGCTATGCTGACGTCATCGGGGGGCGTATCCGCTATGCTGACGTCATCGGGGGGCGTGATCGCCACGCTGACGTCATCGGGGGGCGTGACCACCGGGCTGACGTCATCACGGGCCCGAGCTGGCCACTCCTGGGGTGAGTGGCCACTGCGTCCCCCCAAAAAATTCTTGGGGGGCCGTTGGGGAGTGGCTTCCAGGATGCGGTCATCGTAGGCTGGGACGGCCGTGGCGGCGTCGTCGTGAGGCCGGGCGGCTGTGCAGGCGTCGTCGGGAGGCCGGGCGGCTGTGCAGGGGTCGTCGGGAGGCCGGGCGGCTGTGCAGGCGTCGTCGGGAGGTGTGGAGGTCTCGATCCCACTACTGACCAACAGGTCAGCAGGTATCTCCCGTCGACACTGAGGGGCAGACTCATACACACCTCCACCAAACCTTTCACATAACGTCCGACAAAATCCCTTCACAGTCCATGCATCCGTAACCCGGTGCGCTAGGACAATGTTAGCCCACTCTAGGGCTTTTCCCTTTAATAGTGACCGCATGAATACGACCTGTATGCTCTCGGGTGGTGGGGGTACCGTGAGGAATCGCAAGTAACCCTCACATTGGAGGAGAAAGCTCCTGACTAATCCTTTCTCCCCGTCGTATACCTCAGGGACGAGACAGAGAGAGGGTAGCGCCACCGGTTTCCCCTCAGCGTCCTTTCCAAGCATAGCTTGGATAGAATCCAACCGCTCGTTGAAAGCATCTCGGTCAAACGGTTGTGTTGACAGAACCACCGTGTTGTCATTCTGCTGCGTCGCGTTAAACTGGTCGGTCATTCTGTAACGTTTGTGACGGGCAGGCATGACGCAATTGCAGAATTTAAAGGGTTTTAATGAAAAGAGAGACAAACACGACTAACCACAGAAGGCAGAGGGAGCTAGGCTAACGATAGGGAGAGAACACCAACGACACGGGTAAGCTAAACTACAGAGAAACGTAAACGCAAAAACCACAATGGACCGAGAACTACGAAACATATGTGAGGGGAGGTATACAATGAGGGGAGCGATGATGCTGGGACAACAATAGCGTAGACTATGAACTAAACAGACAAGGAAATATAAACTACAAGAGATTACCTAAGACGAAGAACAAGCACGAAATAAACACAAGCATGAAACACGGGGGGGAACCAAACCAACATACAAAGACTAGAAACAAAACAGAGAGGGTACAAGGGCAAAGGCATGAACAGAAAGCAAGGTACAACTGAGGAACAATGAGGAACTTACGTACAGGGAATGACCGACAAGGGAATGAAACACTCGGGGTTCTTTATACACCGAGACAAGACGGTGAAATGAGACTCAGGTGTGTGGGCACTAACGAGGGGGCGTGACAGACAGAGGGAGGAACGAATGGGAGCGGGGAGCTAGGCGGGACCAGGGAGGAGGGAGGGGCTGGACGTGACAAACGCTGGATGTGTTCCAAGATAAATCCAAGATAAAAACACATGTATTTGGCCAGGATTTTGGTTAGACATTGTTTTGTAGGTTCCGTAAATGTAGCCTGTTTTATTTTCTTTTATTCTTATTTTCTTATTTTACTTTCTCTCAATTGAATGTTTTCTAGTTTTTTACTTATTCTT
The DNA here is from genome assembly GCF_052324685.1 of Brachyhypopomus gauderio. Taxonomy (NCBI): domain Eukaryota; kingdom Metazoa; phylum Chordata; class Actinopteri; order Gymnotiformes; family Hypopomidae; genus Brachyhypopomus; species Brachyhypopomus gauderio. The sequence continues at coordinate 19,107,217 of NC_135216.1, read as the reverse complement.
CTTTAATTCTTCATTATTTTATCCTAATCTTATTTGTTTTCTTTAAAATCATTCTGTCATGACTCCTCCCGAGTGTCAGTTTTGTTGTTTATGTAACCATATCCGTGCTGTCAGTCTAGTCCATTCCAGTATTTTGTTACCCCGCCCCTCAGTAGTGAATTATATTATATTTTGTTGGCAATGATCCTCCCAAAGCTGATAGACCTCGGGTTGTAATAACAACTACAGAAATAAAATTGCCTTGCCTCGTACTACGACCTGTGACACCACAAAGGTGAACTCAGGGGTCGCACATATGCTGTTTGTGGAAAACTCCCTGCTGGAGTCAGCGTTGTGACGTCAGCTGTGATGCACCATGCATTTGCGTGCTTTCATTACTAACTTTCAGTGTGCTTCGCTAGCGGACACTTGCTGTGTTGCTCCAGCGCGTTGTTGAAATTGAATGTTCTTTGTGTGCACGTGTGCGTTGATGATAATGGACCACACACACACACACACACTGTAATGCCTGGAAATAAATAAACCTTTCAATAAGTTATCACCTGAAGTTGCAGCTGTTCTCTGACCGGAGCACATGGTCCGTGGGTGGGCGACTAGCCATCAACGTACACGTCCGTCACAAGTGGTCCTTCGAGCCGGATAGCTCCACCCACGGCACTATGGCGACCTTCCAAGGTGATGACAGAGAGGACGACGTCCAAGCCCGTCCCCAGAGAGTGAGACAGCTCCCATGGCATCTTGGGGACTACGAACTTGTTTTCCCAGCCAAACAGCTGCCTCCCTTTGAGCGACACCTCCATCAGGCTACAGAGAGTCAATCTGCTAGCCAGCTAGTGCCTGCCGACTTCGTCACGCCTGTTCCAACTTTGCAGAGGACAGATAAAGAGGAGCAATTGCATCGTATTGAAGCCCGCTGCAACGACCTTACCTAACAGTTACAGGAGTTGCGGTTTGTGATGGACAGCACCAAACACCTGCCCTATTCACAAAGTGCTCCAGCGTATCAGCCCTCCTATCCTCCATGTTACCATCATTATCCTCCACAGTACACTAGCTTGCCAAGGCTAACCCTAGACAGCCCTGCTGGCAGCCATCGGTCAATACCAGTGCACACCCCCGCCTGCTACACTACCGCAGCCAGGGAAGAACCCCTTCAGCAGCCAGTGTCACAGGGTGGTTCCCCGTCAGGACAGCCCGGCTTTCTGCCTCAGACTGGAGAGCCACGTGCACAAGACCAAGCCATGCTCACCCAGCCAGTCCACCAGGCCTCGGCACAAGTGCCCATGGAGGATGGATGGATCTCCCACTTCAACTCTGCACTTTATACCCCACATCGACAGGATGGATGTCCACCATGGCCTGTGTCACAGCCCATTATGCCTCAGGCTCTGCCAGCACAGTCAGTAAACCATCCACTTCCTGTCCCACCGCGTGATCCTATTCCTCGGCCTACTCAGCATTCACTTCCTCCATCAACACAATATCAGTCATGCCCTCAGTACCCTGCCTATCCTCCTGAAGTTTACCCATCTGGAGGGTACTACCCTTATTATACATCACTCCCGCCAGCTACTCACATGTTTCAGATGCCACCACCAGCACCCTACGGGCAACCTGTCCCACCACGGGGCCCAACAGCTCCAGGCATCCTGGAAATGGCCATTGCTTCTTCCTACGGCATTCCAAAGCCCAAGCTTATCCCGTTCAGCACTGGCAAGGAGAGTGACTTCATCATGATGAAGAAAGGTCTGGACAGTGTGTTAAGTCCACATAAACACTTAACCGAGGACTACAAGTACCAAATACTTCTTGACCTTCTCAAACTGCCAAACGCCTATCAGGTGGCCAAGAGGTATGTGAACACCATATAGTAGTGCCATGCATGCCCTCGAACAGCGCTATGGTCAACTGCGCCAGCTTGTCCAAGGAGAGCTGAAAGCTATCCTGAACTCTCCCCCTATCAGGCCTGGTGACCCACAGGCCTTAGAGGACTTCTCATCTGCTGTTAGCACTTTAGTGGGACTGCTGAGCACTATTGATGGTCCCTCTCGAGCTGAGCTGAGATGTGGCTCTCACGTGGACACACTGCTGAGTAAGCTACCCGCCACGTACAGAGACCGGTTTGCTGAGCACTGCATATCCAAGGGGATCATCTGCAGTGGCAGTGATCAGACATACACGCTTCCAGATTTTGCACATTGGCTTGAACGCAAGGCTCAAGCTATACAGGTGGCGAGACGTGCTACTGAAGCCTCCAAACCTGAAGTCACGCAGCCCGAACGCAAGAACAAGACTGCCAAGCCCCAGCAGTCTAAGTCCGCCACTATCTACGTGACTAACCAACCTGAAAGCTCGGAGTCACCACAAAGTTCTGTCACCTCTACAGTCAGTTCCAACCCCGGTCAGGCCTCCAAGAAGCGAGAGCGCTTTAAGCCTTATTGCCCCTACTGTTCAAACCAAGAACACTACCTCAGTGCTTGTACAGAGTTCGCCAAACTCAGTACAGCTGAGAAAGGAGCTTTGATCAAGGAGAAGAGTAAATGCTGGCGATGTGGGCGTGAACATAAGCCGGAGAGCTGCACCTTGAAGAAGCCATGCTCCGCCTGCAACAAGCAACACCTTCTTGTCCTGCACGAAGTGGCAACCAAAGCCTGCCAGACCCCTTCACGAGTACTGCATCCTCCAGCATGGTGTATGTAAGCCAGTCCAGTCACTCCAGGCGCGTCATGGTAAAGGTTATTCCTATTCAGCTGCACAGCGGCGACAAAACACTGGATACTTACGCCGTACTGGATGATGGGTCTGAAAGAACAATTCTTCTTCCCGCCGCTGCCAGGCATCTTGGTCTGCAAAGGGAGGATGAAGTTTTATCACTCCACACCATCAGACAAGATGTGGTGAAGCTTAATGGAGCATCAGTGTCATTTGAGGTATGCAATCCGAACGACACTCGGGTGAAATACGCCATCACGCCTTCACTGCAGAAGAGCTCAGTCTTGCAGAGCAGTCCTGCCCTGCAGAGAGGCTCAAGAAGAGGTTTGACTACCTCCTTAGTGTTCCAGTGTGAGGCTTTAGCGTAGTCCAGCCTTCACTCCTCATCGGTTCCGATCACCCACACCTGATCACTCCTGTACGTCCAGTACTGAGTGGACCTCAAGGCGGTCCAGTCGCTGTGTGTACCCTACTGGGATGGACCATACAGGGACCTACCAACTTCCTACAAACCCCCTCCAAGGAGACGTCATGTCTCCATGCAGCGTTCCACTCTCAATCGAGACCTACTCAGGCATGTTGAGATGCTCTGGCAAGTTGATACCTTACCGTTCCGGTCTGAGAAGGAGGCGAAGGAGCTCTCCATGCCCCGTCTCGAGCTCAGTGCTGCGCTGACCGGAGCTCAACTTGCCAAACTGCTACACTCTGAGCTCACCCTAACCCTGAGGTCCACAATCATGTGGTCAGACTCCACCACCGTGCTTAGTTGGATCCGGTCTGACTCAGCTCAGTACAAGGTGTTCGTCGGAACTCGTATAGCTGAAATCCAAGAGCACACCGATGTCAGTGACTGGAGGTACGTTCCCTCCGCCCAGAACCCTGCAGATGACATCACTCGGGGGAAGTCACTTCATCAACTAGCTCAACCCAGCCGCTGGAACAGTGGACCTGCTTTCCTGTATGAACCCCCTAGCCATTGGCCGGAGAATTTAGCGGAGAGAGTGGGGGATACAGTAGAGCTCAGGAAATACACGTTCTGCGGACAGCTTGCAGTGTCCGACACCTGTCCCGATCCACTACAGTACAATAGTTGGTCTGACCTTGTAGACACCACTTACCAGTCTCAACACGGGGCGGCAGCGACCTCCATGTCCGCTTCAGCTCGCATAGACACAGAAGTAGCTCTCCTGAAGCGAGCGCAAGCTGACAGCTTCCCTGAGGAACTCAGCGCCCTGCAACATGACTGCCCTATCCGACCGAGCAGCCGCCTCATATCACTCTCACCGGAGTACGATTGTACTCTTGGTCTCATCAGAGTGGGAGGACGCCTCCGTAAAGCTGACGATCTACCCAAAGACTCAATTCACCCAATTGTCCTTGCACCAGACCACCCCATCATGGAACTCCTGGTGAAGGACTACGACAACCATCTCCTACATGCCGGTCCGGAGAGAGTTTTTGCAGAAATCAGGAGAGCGTACTGGATCCTTAGAGGTCGTCAAGCCATCAGGAAGCACCAACGACACTGCGTTGCGTGTCGCAGATGGCGAAGCAAGCCTACGACGCCCAAGATGGCTGACCTACCTGCGGCGCGCCTCCGACTCAATAAGCCTCCATTCTGGTCCACCTGAGTGGATTGCTTCGGCCCGTACATTGTCAAGATAGGACGGCGGCAAGAGAAACGTTGGGGCATCATTTTCAAATGTCTCACGTCCCGCTGCGTCCATCTCGACCTGATGCCAAGTATGGACACGGACTCCTTTCTCCTTGCCCTCCGCCGCTTCATAGCGCGCAGGGGCAAGCCCTATGAGATACTCTGCGACAGAGGCACCAATTTCCGTGGTGGCGAGAAGGAGCTCCAGCAAGCGTTTGAAGCACTTGACACACATCGCTCAAGGAACAGCTGGCCAAACAGTGCATCCTGTTCAGATTCAACCCCCCTCTCGCTCCACATTTTGGGGGAGCGTGGGAGAGGGAGATTAGATCAGTGAAGGCCTCCCTCCAGACTGTCCTGAAGGACCAAGTCCTCCCAGAGGAAGTCCTAATGACTGTGCTCATAGAAATTGAGGGCATCCTTAATTCTAAGCCCCTCGGCTACGCATCCTCTGACTTGGCCGATCTTGACCCGATCACCCCTAATCTTCTCCTCATGGGGCGGCGAGATGCTTCACTGCCCCAGGCAGTCTACGGCTCCAGTGACTTGCTGGGACGACGCAGATGGCGACACAGCCAGGTGCTTGCCGACCACTTCTGGGGTCAGTTCATCCACAAGTATCTGCCTAGTCTACAGCCCCGCCAGAAGTGGAGAACTGCTACACCAGACTTAGCAGTAGGCACCATTGTCATGGTGCTCGACCCACAGCTCCCGAGAGCACTGTGGCCCATTGGGCGCATCACCCGTATCATTCTCAGCGATGACGGTAAAGTCCGCGCTGCAGAGGTGGACATCAAGGGTAATCCCTACACCCGTCCTGTCACCAAGCTGGTCGAGCTGCCGGAGATGCCGGACGATAGTAAACCCAGCGCATGCTAATCAAAAACAACAACAAATCAACAAATCAAGTTTTATTGGTCACATGCATGGTCGTACTGTGTACAGCTCAACAGTGAAATGCTTTGCAGACTGTCCGTTCACATTTTAGGGAGAAAGAAAAAAATAAAAAAATAAAAATAATAATAATAATAATGGGGGGGCATTGTCAACAGGATAGAATACTTTAAAATTGAAAAATATAAATAGTGTAATAGTGTGTAATAGTGCAAAAATGTAATAGTGCAAAAATATGCAACGTTTCAGTGTAAATATAAATATATGTGCAATTTTTTAAAAATGTGCAATTTAAGAAATGTGCAAGTGTGTGCATTCAATTAAATTGTTCATTAGTGCAGGTTTGTATTAATGTCAATGTCTGGAGTTCAGGGCACGGATGGCCTGCGGGAAAAAGCTCCTCCTCATTCTCTCTGTGTTTGTCCTCAGAGCGCGATAGCGTCTTCCTGACGGCAACAGAGAGAAGAGTCCATTGTTGGGGTGGCTTGGGTCCATCACAATCTTTCTGGCCTTGGTCCAGCATCGGTTGTTGTAAATGTTCTGCAGGTCAGGCAGCTCTGCTCGGATGATGCGTTCAGCTGAACGTACCACCCTCTGTAGAGTTCGTCTGTCCTGCTGGGTGCTGTTACCAAGCCAGGCTGTGATGTTCCCAGTTAGGATGCTTTCTATGGTGCAGGTGTAAAAGTTTTTCAGTACCTTGGAGGGCAGTCTGAAGTCCCTTAAGCGTCTCAGATGGAAGAGACGTTGACGAGCCTTCTTTGCCACGACGTTGGCATGACATGTCCATGACAAGTCCTGCGAGATGTGGACCCCAAGGTACTTAAAACTCTCCACTCTTTCCACCATGGTCCCGTTGATGGCCACAGGATGGTAGGTCCTCACCTGCTTCTTCCTGTAGTCCACTATCAGCTCCTTTGTTTTGCTGACGTTGAGAAGGAGGTTATTTCCCTGGCACCAGTCCTCCAGGTGTTTAATTTCCTCCAGGTAGGTTGTCAGATCCAGCAGAGACTTTCCTTTTCTACGTATTCGCTCTACGAATCCGGGGGCGGCTGTGGAAAACTCCCTGCTGGAGTCAGCGTTGTGACGTCAGCTGTGACGCACCACGCATTTGCGTGCTTTCATGACTAACTTTCTGTGTGTTTCGCTAGCGGATACTTGCTGTGTTGCTCCAGCGCGTTGTTGAAATTGAATGTTCTTTGTGTGCACGTGTGCGTTGATGATAATAGACCACATACACACACACACACGCACACGCTGTAATGCCTGGAAATAAATAAACCTTTCAATAAGTTATCACCTGAAGTTGCAGCTGTTGTTGTTGTTCTCTGACCGGAGCACATGGTCCGTGGGTGGGCGACTAGCCATCAACGTACACGTCCGTCACACTGTTACAATGTCCTGTGTTATGTCGGACGGAGAGTCCACAAAATAATAGCAAGACACGGAAGCCACGGTTGGAGGGATCAAGTGTATGGCATATAACAGCCAGTACAATACACAACCCTTCAGCCCTGGGCAATGGGCTATGAGCGGTGATGAAATAAAACAAAAACAAAAACCACCTATCTTAAACCCTACACCAGAGGTGGGACCAAGTCAGTGTTTTGCAAGTCTCAAGTAAGTCCAAGTCTTTATACCTCAAGTCCCGAGTCAAGTCTCAAGCAAAGACACTCAAGTCAAGTCAAGTCTCGAGTCAAGACAGGCAACAGTCAAGTCAAGTCCCAAGTCTGAAACTTGGAATTTCAAGTCCTTTCGAGTCTTTTTTTTTTTTTTTTTACCAATGTTGCAGGTATATTTTAAATGTAAATAATAGACATGCGTTCTTTTTTAAATCTGTATTCTCCTCAAATCTTGATAAAAACATGTGCAACTGAAAACACGAAGTATAAAAAAAATTAAAATTACACCTCTTTATTGCACAGTTCAATTTGTTAAACTTAGCTGCAAAAATATTCATACTTTAAACTACAATTTTCCAGAAATAAATATTCTGTGAAAAAGTCATAAGTAGAACTCCATGTTCAAATAAAAAGTGCTGATATTTTCACAGTACAATACAAAGAACCATAACAGCATTTTCCCTCTCTTCTCTTATCTGGTTTCTTGGAGAACATGTGTGAGTGACACAAGACAAACAAATATAAGAACTGAACAATTAACAGGAATCTACAACTTTAGACATTTCAGTAAACTATTCTGCATTGCATTTGCTGGCCAAAAGTCTGTATGTCATTTGTGCACGATGAATGATGTCCCCATAGCTGAAAACTCGCTCCACTTTTGTCAATATATTTTTTTCTCAACGTAGATGTCTTCAAATACACAATCCATGCTGAGATAGAACTGGATATTATGATGGTGACAGAGAGAGGCTCTCTTCCCCGAGTTCAGATACAGAACCCAGGGTTGCCAACTCTCACGCATTGAGCGTGAGACACACGCATTTGACTGTCTTCACACGCTCTCACGCCACACATCCGATTTCTCACGCCGGAAACTAATCTAGTTTATTTACCTCTGATCCACATCTATGATTCAATGAGTTACTAGTTCGCTCTGGCACCAACCACTGGCGATCGATCGATCGCGATATAATACTTAATTTGTGTCAATTTTACACCCCGCCCGGTAAAAATTTACGTTCGCCAACCCCCCATTTGATTGGTTGTGCTGCAGCTCATGCACACACACACGTACAGAGTGTGGAAAAGCAGAGGACCGGTCTGCGTCAGAAGGACGGAAATGAAATTAATGGGGCGCACTTTATAAATATTAATATGCGCTTTAAAATTTAGATTTGGGGTAAAAAAAAATCAAGTCTTTGCAAGTAAACAGGTTCAAGTCCAATTCAAGTCCCAAGTTATTGGTGTAAAAGTCCAAGTCAAGTCTAAGTCTCTGAATATTTTTTCAAGTCAAGTCAAAAGTCTTAATATTAATGACTCGAGTCTGACTCGAGTCCAAGTCATGTGACTCGAGTCCCCACCTCTGCCCTACACCTTATCTCCTAAACAACCCATCTCATACAACAGACAAAACCCCTCTCAACATTAACCTACTATGCAAATACAATAAACACCACTGCTGCTTACCTGAGGTGTCTAGACAAGAGTTCACCTACGTGGTGTTAAATGTAGGAGTGCACTCATCTAATCTTGCCCAACCCAGAGCAGACAAAAGAGTAACAAACAAACAATCACCTCTACTCAGTACAACATAACCAAAGAAAAAGACTTTAAACATGGGACACTTTAAACATGGGAGTGTACATGGAATCACACAGAAGCACAGCAGCACAAACACCATGACTCCCCCCATGCCCTCTTCTCTCTCCTCGTCTTCATCTGCTTTTATCCATTAGTCTTAATTGTAGCCCCGCCTCCACTCAGATGAGCTTGCAAAATAGGAGTCACAAGCTGCATGCACACACAACCCATACCAGAAGGGCTTACCAGGTCTTGGCACGTAACACCTCGACAGTCCTTTATACTGTAAAATGCACCTCTGATCAGCACATTCTTTAAAACAGCTCAGATTGATCTAAAGCTTCTCACACTACTCCATCAGTGAAAGTCATGATTCACCTAAACATCACTTCAGGAGAAATTTACCAAAAGCATCTAAAAATATGTCTCAAATTTGCTTTAAAGGTTATGACAACTGGTACAGCACTTGAATGTAATGACTTATGCTATGAACTAATGCCGAGGTGTTTAGCAGAGCAGGAGTACACAGAACCTGTCTGACTCTTTCATCTACTGCCATGCCACAAAATTTTGATCCACATGACAAAAGTTATTGAAAACATAGGAAACAGACAGTTGTATAAAATCATAAATTGTCTTCATTATGTGCATCAGTGGTTCCCAAACTTTTTCTGCCGTGCCCCCCTTTAGTAGATGAGAATATTTTTGTGCCCCCCCCCCTACACACACACCCCCATATTGACACATGTGCACATGTTTTACTTCCAAGCTCCGCGCCCCACCTAGGGGGCACGCCCCCCACTTTAGGAACCACTGGACTAGATGATGTTGAAGTAATATTTGAGAAATTAAATTCTGAAATGCAAAATACACCAAATCGACTGTAATCGACAGAAAAACTGTAAAAGCCTGTTAGGAACAGATCCTGTGAGGAACACAGCCTGTTAGGAACACAGCCTGTGAGGAGCAGAGCATAATTTCAGACATAATGGGAGCCTTTTCTACATAGTTAGATACCTGTTTATTACCAGAATATTCTGGTATTAAAGCCTTAATCTTCATGTATCCACTTGATAGCTTGTGCTGTTCGCTTAGCTTGAGTACACCCTGGTATTTATGTCAAACGCGCATGTGCGTTAGATGAAAACAATGCTTCTCAGTCAGGACAAGATCATTTCAATAAACAATTTGTCAAGTTTACTCTCAAAATGGCAGGGAAAAAATTAGGGAAAAAATTCACAGCAAAACAGAAATATGAAGATGAACAGAGGACGTTTTTAACAGTAGGCAGAGTAGGCAGCCCTGACCAAGGGAGCAGTTGGGGTTAGGTGATTTGCTCAAGGGCACCTCAGTCATGGCCTTATGATATGGGCATGAGAATCGAACTCAGGACCCTCTGGTCACAAGACCGGTTCCCTATCACCAGACCATGACCGCCTCGACACTGTTAGTGTGTGACATTTATAATAAATCTGAGCAGAGGTCCCTCACTCTCTCTCTCTCTCTCTCTCTCTCTGTGTGTGTGTGTGTGTGTGAGTGAGAGAGAGAGAGAGAGAGAGAGAGAGAGAGAGAGAGAGAGAGAAAGGGATGGGTGATGTTCAAGCATGCCCATGTGTAAGATGTTGCTCATTGCTGTAACACAGTACAAAATGGCTCTTGATCTCTGACGGGTTGACCACCCCTGCTTTAATGCTTTGATCTTTTAGGCATGGAGGCGAGGATAGCTGGTAAACCAAAAGTCTGTTTCAGTTTGCTTCCTCATTATGTCCAAGATATTTTGATTATCTGACACACTGTCTGAATTAAGGGGAATTTGTTATGTCCATGGGTACATGTATCTGGTGCTTTTCCTTATGCATGTATGTTCAGTGTCTTTCTCTCTAGACTGTGTAGGGGTTTGCACAGTAGCGAACCGTGACCATTAAACCTGGGCCCGCTACACCCCCCAAATTTTTTTTTCCTCTCCTAATAAACTGCATTAAAGAATAAAGAAAAAACCGAGATGACAGTATAGCTTTAGAAACGCAATAAACAATAACATTTGTACTAGATGACTTGTTAAGCAAAATAAGTTTCCAAACAAAATAAGGTTCACAGCTCCGTGGTTCTCGGAAGCGGAATATGTAAACGAGGACGTCAAAGGACTGAATCGAAACTAGCTAGCGGTGGTAGGCTAACGACAGCTAGCGTCGCCACAGCGGGTGGAAATTATCATACAGTTAAGCCCGCCCACTAAGAAGGAAGATATGATTGGTCAATTTTACTGTCATTTGAAACTGGTATTGCGCTGAATTATAACTGCCAGGCCCTCTGTAAACGAACAGCGGGCATCACAGTCCTGATAGGGGGAGACACAGGCTCACAGGCTTCCACTTAACCCCTCACCTTCCAACACAGATTGAATAGACAAGGGCAAATAATTTATTTGCTTATATTTTTGTAATTGTTTAGATGTCGATTGTAAAACTGTAAGTAGATAAAATAAAATTGGATAATTATATATATAATGTTTTAAGAATATTTTAGGCCCTCTGAGAGGGCGTAGAGGGCCCTGACGGTTCCCCACTGGGTTTGCAGGCAGAGGCTTGTTTTCGCAGAGCGTGTGCCGCGGGGAACAAAGACCCAGAAGGCACAAATCAATGGAATGTGTACACTGTTAGAATGTGGTGAAAAGCATCTATAAAAGCGGATCAGTCGTTTGCGCCAGCGGCATGGTGGGTAGGTGCCAAACCTAGACTGGGAAATAACAGTATGAGTGTTCTTAGAGGGAACATTTTATATACATTATGCTAGATCCACAAAGTTTACTGGATTACTGGATGTGGACTGACTACACAAGGTGTCTGTAAAGCCGGCCCCAGTAGCGGTATTAACACGGAAAAGTATCGGCATCTTACGTAAAGGTTAAGCTGGCATATGCCATTGACATCGGCATCTCACGTACAGATGTCAGTGGTATGTGCCATTGACATCGGCATCTTACGTACAGATGTCAGTGGCATGTGCCATTGACATCGGCATCTTACGTACAGATGTCAGGCATCTTACGTACAGATGTCAGGCATCTTACGTACAGATCTTACAAATGTAAGATGTCGATGTCAGTGGCACATGCCACTGTTATCGGCACAGGTGACAGTGGCACATGACACTCACATCGACATCTTACGTTTAGGTGTGACATCGACATGTAACGTATGAAAACATTCTGAAAAACTTCGGTAAAGTTGGTTTCACATTCACACATTCGGAATTCTTTCGGAAGATTAATAAAAGTGCCAAAATATGTAAATTTTTATTTCTGGCAACCAAAACAAACACATACAACTTTGTTTAAGTCAGAAACAGACGCATTTCAAATAGTAGACAACACGTTTTAAATGCACTACTTTCGCCGCTGCAACGCCTTGTGGCCTCCAGGCACCGTCTACAAATGACCTTAACACGGACGAAAGTGGAGGTCATAAAGGCTCCAGAGCACTGCGCATTCTTTTTTTTTGCAATAATTTAAATAGCTTTTAAACGGTCCTTCATAAGACCACCAAACAAGCTGTATTACATAAAGTGCATGATGTACGACAATCTCCAACTCTTAGCTGGGTATTTATACCTTGCACCTATTTGTGATGGTTAGTGTCACGTATAACCGTGCCCCCCTCCGTTAGCTGTCACTCCGAACCCCTCGTGTCTGTGTTCCGTACCTGTTTACCCCGCCCCGCTCGTTTGTCTCTGTGATTACCTCGTTTGTTCCCACGCACCTTGTTATTACCGTCACCTGCCCCTTGTCATTACACCCTAATGTCAGTGTATATAAGCCCCTGAGTCTCCCTTGTCCTTCGTCCGGTATTTTGATTTGTGATCGTGTCTGTTTCATTGCTGTTTCTCTGTACCTGACCGCATTCGTGTTTCCCCTGTTACCTGTGCTCCCTGTCTTTGTAATGCCTGTCTTTGCATGTTTCACGGACTGCCCTCCTGTTATCGACCCTGCCTGGCTTTCGGATGATGATTACGGTATTCCCTTGAATAAATCTCGCTCTTCTCAGCACTTTTGTCCGTCCTCTCGCTCCGTGGCGCGAGCCGCGTTACATAATACCGGACCTATCAAGGACACAGCGAGAGAGCGAGACTCTGGTGAGTTCAAACACTGTGAATGGATGTCGGCTGGTTTAATCCGGTTCGACTCTCCGGTATTTCAGTGCGAACAAACCAGAGACAGGAATACCCCTGGCGCTGCGGGTACAAGGAAGTCTCCATCTGAGCTCTGTGTGTCTTTTGCGAACACGATGGGGAAAAACTTCCTGTAGTGCAAGCAGCGGGCAGACGGTCTGAGCGCACAGACAAGTTTTCGCTTAACCCTCGATTGACTCTCTCTGACCACCGCGAGCTCCCGGCGCCTCAAGGGAGGCGGAGCCGCAGCAGAGAGAGCAACCGAGGAGCTTGTGTGTCTGTGTGTTCTGCCAGGCTCACCCAGGACCCAGAGGATGAGGACTTCCCTCCGCCGACCCCGGAAACCACGCCCCATAGGCTCCCCAAGAATTTTTTGGGGGGTCGTACAAGCCACTCAGCTAAGGAGTGGCAGGCTGAAACCCGGGAGGACGTCAGAGCGGCGGACACGCCCCTCGAGGACGTCAGAGCACGCCCCCGAGGATGTCAGAGCGGCGGACACGCCCCCCGAGGACGTCAGAGCGGCGGACACGCCCCTCGAGGACGTCAGAGCGGCGGACACGTCCCCCGAGGATGTCGGCTTGGTGGCTCCGCCCCCCGAACGCATCTCCTCACCTTAGCGGCCTATCCCCATGACCCGGAGGAGGTCTACCACGGTTCCTGTACCCGCGACCCAGGAGGGGTCGTCCGCGCCGGCTGCTGTCCCTGCGACCCTGGAGAGGTCGCCGGCTGCTGTCCCCGCGACCCTGGAGAGGTAGCCCACGCCGGCTGCTGTCCCCGCGACCCTGGAGAGGTCGTCCACGCCGGTTCCTGTCCCCGCGACCCTGGAGAGGTCGTCCACGCCGGTTCCTGTCTCCGCTGCCCGTCGGCGGTCCACGCCGGTTCCTGTCTCCGCGACCCAGGAGAGGTCGCCCACGCCGGCTGCTGTCCCCGCGACCCTGGAGAGGTCGTCCACACCGGTTCCTGTCCCCGCGACCCAGGAGGGGTCGTCCACGCCGGTTCCTGTCTCCGCTGCCCGTCGCCTGTCCACGCCGGTTCCTGTCTCCGCGACCCAGGAGAGGTCGCCCACGCCGGCTCCTGTTCCCGCTGCCTGTCTGCCGGCTCCTGTTCCCGCTGCCCGCCGGTGGACCCCGCCTGTCCCCGCTGCCCGCCAGCGGACCCCGCCTGTCCCCGCTGCCCGCCAGCGGACTCCGCCTGTTCCCGCTGCCCGCCAGCGGACCCCGCCTGTTCCCGCTGCACGCCAGCGGACCCCGCCGGTTGCCCTTGAGACTGTGCTGCCCCCTGTTGGGCATGGACTTTGTGTGCCCCCTGCTCCGCCCTGTGCCTCCTATGTTCTGTTGCCCATGTTCCCCTTGCTCCCTGGTCCCATCCCTGGTTTTGTTTTGGTCCCTGTCCCCGTGGTTGTGTCTGTCAAGGTCTGTGTTCCTGTTCCCGTGTCTGTTTCCCGTGGTGTCCTCTCTGTCCCTGTCCCCATGTCTGTTCCCCAAGTTGTAACCCACCTTGTGCCTGTGCCTGTCTCCGTAGTCCATGGTGTCTTTGCCTCTGTGTTTGCCTCCACCCTGTTCCCTGGCCCCACTCCCGTGTCTACTCCCGGTCCTGTCCCGTCCGGCCCTGCTCCCGTGTCTCCCCCTGGCCCTGCCTGTACTACCGTGCCCCGACCCGGCCCTTGGCCAGTCTCTGCTCCCCTGTCTCCGGTCCCTGCCATGCCCCAGGTCCCTCGTCCTGTTTTGTCCTGGTCTGTTCCTCCGGTCTGTCCTGTGTCCCGTGGTCCCCTGCCCTGTCTGCCCTTGCGTGCCCCCGGAGTGGCACGCCTTGAGGGGGAGTACTGTCACGTATGACCGTGCCCCCCTCCGTTAGCTGTCACTCCGAACCCCTCGTGTCTGTGTTCCGTACCTGTTTACCCCGCCCCGCTCGTTTGTCTCTGTGATTACCTCGTTTGTTCCCACGCCCCTTGTTATTACCGTCACCTGCCCCTTGTTTAATGTCAGTGTATATAAGCCCCTGAGTCTCCCTTGTCCTTCGTCCGGTATTTTGATTTGTGATCGTGTCTGTTTCATTGCTGTTTCTCTGTACCTGACCGCATTCGTGTTTCCCCTGTTACCCGTGCTCCCTGTCTTTGTAATGCCTGTCTTTGCATGTTTCACGGACTGCCCTCCTGTTATCGACCCTGCCTGGCTTTCGGATGATGATTACGGTATTCCCTTGAATAAATCTCGCTCTTCTCAGCACTTGTGTCCGTCCTCTCGCTCCGTGGCGCGAGCCACGTTACAGTCAGTTAATATCTATTTCAATAACCTTTAAACGGTCTGTCATAAGTCCACAAACAAATTGTATTAGACTACATAAAGTGCATCTTAAACAACCTACAACTCTTTGGTGTGTATGTATACCTTATTTATACATTTCAGTTGCTTTGAATGTTTGTATTTTTATTGAAAATATGGTAGTGATGTTGAGCTCATACTTATATTAAAGGGGACTACTTTCCATAGGCAAGAATGTGTGTTGAATTGAATCAATGGCAATGGAAATTTAACAAAAACTGCCAACCACAAATAGAGATATAAGTTATTAATACCAATTCAAAAGGTTGTTGTTTAGGATGTACATAATTTAAAACAAGTTGTTTGGTGGTCTTATGATAGACGGTTTAAAAGCTAATGAAAAAACGCAGTGCTCTGGGGCCTTTACGACCGCCACTTTCGTCCGTGTTAAGGTTTATGCAAAGAAACAACGTAAATCGCAAATATCATCTGTAGCGTCTTTAAGTGCGTTCAAACGAGGGGAGACGGACTCTGCAGAGGAGTATGAATTCGGCACAACACCGGCATCATCTAATATGGTCCCGGAGGTCTTTCCCAAGAGGAAAACAATGTGGCGACTTACTTTCTACTGGCACCTATAAATGACTTTCAGTAGTTTTCAAAACTTTTCAGCAGCGTAAACATCTGTGTGCAAGCTAAACGTAGGCACAAAGTCAAATGACAAAAGCATAGGCACATGCCAGTGTCTGAAAACAAAATGTCGATGTCATGTGCCACTGACATCTGTACGTGAGATGCCGATGTCAATGGCATATGCCAGCGTAACCTTTACGTAAGATGCCGATGCCTTTCCGTGTTAATACTGCCTCTCTGAGTGAGCACCATTAATCCTTTGTGTGTTTGTTACATCTCACAGCAGACTGGTGCGAAGCAGAGAACATTCGCTTTAGCCAAGCACACAGTCACTTTCTCCTCTATTATAAGTTGTTTATTTGCATTTATTTTGCTCACCCTTTAAAGCCTTTCAACTCTCTTCACCACTAACTTATTAGTGAGATTACATTTCATCTGCCAGTCCCCCATTCAGAGTTAATGACTTCAGTCTTTGCATTGGATTCACTCATGCTGCCTGTTGAATTTCCTGCAAGGAGAAACTCTGTAGCTGAACACTTTCTCTATGAAGTAGACTGCTTATCATAATATTATATTTGCATCATCTGCACTCCTGCATTTCTATGTCTGTTTTTATAATGGGGTTTTATCTACGCTGGCTGTCCTCAGTACAGTGTAGTGTACATTTGATTTGCACATCCTCAGAAACATTCACATAGAAGATGCAGCGAGCGACATTTTCGACCACATTTCTCCACAGTGCAATAAAAAACAGACAGCAATCAATTCAGAGTGCCCACAATGTGTTAATGGTGATTTTACATCACCTCCTGCTGACCACTTTGGGGACATCACTACAAACACAAACCATTGTTATCTATCCAGGATCACCAGCTATTTCAGTCATAACCTGACACAGCAATGCTTCTTCTCCACTCCATACTGTCACAGATCTGATTTCAGCCTGTGGCATGACTACATGTGACAGTACATGTACGCAGCAAAGACAGGGTTACTTTTCCTCTGCTTCTGTTGAGCTCTATGGAAAAATGTGGTGGTTGTGCACAGAGGACTATGGCATGTGAAAGGAATCTCTCAGCTTCATGCAAATGAGAAGTACAATCAGTTTAGTGGCAGAGACATAAAAATACGAAACACTGAATGTGTCTGAAGTAGAATGAACTCCTGGTGGGTTTGAACATTTTTTGCACATAGCCTATAGTTAAAGATACATTAGAATATAGATTTTTTAAAAGGAGTTTTTATTTTTATCTGGTTTTGTGAAGTGTGGTAGTGAGACATTTACACCACCTAATCGTTGCTATTATAACACAAGCATTCGAATACCAGTCGTGAGTAATTAATATTATTCTAACTTAGACCATCTGACATGACCCGCGTGGTTCCGAAAACCCCGTCCAGAGCTTCCTGGAGTGTTATGAACGATGGTGAGGTCAAAGTAGTGTTTGTGCGTGTACTGGGTATAAAGGTCCACGTCTCAATACATCTTAAATCAGAGATTTTAGGATTAGCGTGAGAGGCTTGGTTCAGATTCCTAATGTATCATCAGTTTGATAGGCAGCTTAAACAGCAAATGGGTGCTCAGCAGTCTGCAAAACAGACTGTGATGTTGGACGTTTTAGTTTCGACGCGTGAAGACTTTGACTTGTGTTCACAACACTTTGACGTGTTAAGGACGCGTTTGCTCTAGAAGAGAAAGTTCGTCGGACACATCTCTTGATTCGCTCCTTTCTGTTTCAT
Organism: Brachyhypopomus gauderio; assembly: GCF_052324685.1. Taxonomy (NCBI): domain Eukaryota; kingdom Metazoa; phylum Chordata; class Actinopteri; order Gymnotiformes; family Hypopomidae; genus Brachyhypopomus; species Brachyhypopomus gauderio. The sequence continues at coordinate 19,089,953 of NC_135216.1, read as the reverse complement.
CCTGTATTTGTTGCTCGATAGTCAATTTTGAACGTCCATCCAATTAAAGGTAAGGCTATGCAATCCGTCTATTCATATTAATTAACAAAAAAGTCAATTAATAAGGAAATTCGATGTAAACATAAAAGGTAGAATATTTGACTATAAAATGTTCAACTTTATTCTGTAGCCAGAGTAGTTCGGACACAGCTGAAGATTATTGGTTAACTATAGCCCACACATTTAAGTGTGTCGTAGTCGTTATTCGAACATACTCTTATACCAAGGAGCGACGGTGAAGAACCCACTCGTCTTGCTTAAATACCAGATGCAGTAGATTCTATGATGGCTCACAAATGCTTGACGCGACAGCGGCGCAGACTGAAACACTGACTGCTCAGGACGAGAGCGAAGATTCATATGCAGAATCTGAAATGAAAACCATCCAATCAGAGGTCCAAACAGAAGGCGGATCGGTACACAGTCAAACAAACAGAATTATTTAAAAAACGCTCGGTTTATGCTCTCAAAAGTGTTTGCAATAGCTTACTTCGAACGAGACGTTCACAGAGTCTGTAATATAGGGAATGCAATTTGGAATAATAATGCACTACAGCTGAGTCCTGATTCACTCATATTCTGGTGATGGGAACCTCTGGTGGCCAGAGGTTGAAATAGCCACTGTCCTGACCAGAGACCGTATATATAAGTGGACTGGACGACACGAGTGAAAAGTGAAGCTCCGTGAGTCAGCTGCCCTCTAGTGGCTGGCTGCAGTACAACTTTTAACCCCGCCCATTCCCATGTAAGTGAACGAGCCGGACGAGAAACTTTGAATTTTTATTACACGTAAAATAAGTTTTTTGAGCAATTATATTTAGTCAATTCTATAACACCCCATTGCGTTAGTATCTCTCCCAGTGTTTTTCTCTACGATAAACATATTTTATAGAAGTTATTAAGAGTTATTTAAATGGGTGTGGCGATAAGGTCATTGACAGTTAATAGCTATGGAAAAGATTCCGTGCCAATTCGAAATGTAATCGCTACTAGGCAAAAATGGAAATGCAATCCACAAAATGCATTGCTTTTCCATACAAACATGCAGAATACGTGCCACAATGAAATGCAAAATCACTATTACATTACGTTTCAATGCACTTTATCTCTTTATTGAAAAACAATACACAATAATTACCATTCAAACCCAAAACGCTGAATTTATGCCAGAATTGAATATAATACAGCTCGAAATGTAATCACGGCACCGAGGTATTGCTTTTCACCGTACGGTATTTCTGACATAAATGTCTCCTTTAAATGTAATGATCACGAGATTGATTTAAACACTGATGTGATGAAAACATGCCACAATGAAAAGTAAAAGCTCCAGTGTGTGTGGATTTGTATTTAAAGAAAGAAACGCTGAATTCGTGCCAGAAGCCACCTTGAAATGCAATGACTGAACGTCATTGTATTCCACTGTGTGTCTCTGCGAAGCTGTGTTCGTGCCAGAATGAAATCTAATCACTGTCCAATAGGAACGCTCGCCTGGATGTGGGGCGGGGCTTAGACTCCAGTCAGAAGCAATCGCTCGTAGTTGGACTTGAAAGCAGCAGAAATGTCTTTTCACGACAGAATAAAAGAGGAAATAAACAGTCTAATTGGACAAATTGAGGCTGGTGCAGTTACAGACGACTACGTGCTTAACTTAATTAAGCTTAAGGTGCTGGACAATATTGAAAATGGACCTTGAAAGTGTCGTACATGTGCTTGAATTCCACCTTGTTAAGGTGGATGAACCCTGCAAACAGCGCTGAAGAGCGGAACGCGACCTCGACCCGCCACAGCGGAGCCCCCGCGATTGCTACCCGTATTTTCCAGATTATAAACCGCTACTTATTCCCTGTCGCTTTGAACCATGCGACTTGTAATGAGGTGTGGCTTTTCTGCAGATGTTCCTTCACCCGTCAGGGGTGGAACAGAAAGTTAATCAGGTGGTAGGACAAAGTTGTAAGTCATAGAAGAAAGTGCTCATTTTCATTTAACTCATGCAAGCAGCAGGCACGACGGAGAATTTTTTTCAAACGAACTTGTGCCGAATTCCGACACCCCTCGTTTGCACACGCATAAAAACACTACAGATGATATTCCGGAGTTACAGTGATTTTAACTTAGTTCATTGAGCACTCTAGTTTTGTCCTAACTAGATATTTAGACATAATACTGCTGTAATACTGCAAAGTTGTGGTCAGAGCTAAAGCACCACCAACTCTGCCCTTTATCAACGAAAGTGCCCTTTTGAAACTTCGTTTTTTAATAATAATAATAGTTATTATCATAATCATCATCATTTTACTGAGGTCGGTTTGAAATGATCTTTTGAAAACCTGAGCGATTAAAAACAACGCCCTAAAATGAGCCACCACCTCGCACACACCCGACCTCTCTCTTCCTTTAACACTGCAGTTCAGTTCAGCGAGGTGAAGGAAGCGTCTTCAGCACAGCACGCACGGTCACAGATAGACTTCTTCTCCCGTGCCCCACCAGCCAGGTCACATACACATCAAGTCAAATCTACCGTTTGCCCACACTGTACGATATTTTAAATCGTGTACTCAGCTCCAGCTCAAACTGTACGACTAAATCGCAGGGTTTAAAAGTTCACAGCTCACGATTCATATACTCACACTATACGAGCCGACGCTTTCATGCGATCTCACGAGGAGCGATTTGAATTTCAAACATGTTTGATATTCTTGCGACGCTGCGATTTCTGATCAGGAGTTGGTCGTGAGGTGTGAATCGCTCCTCGTATACGATGCACGACACGCGATTGAGCCGAAACTCGGCCCGATCGCAAAAATAGTCGCTCGGCTGAAAATGGGCCAAAGATCGCACAGTGTATACGCCCAGCTTAAGCCCAACGTGAAATCATTTTCTTGTGCTGTAAAATGTCTCATACAGCACCAAACTACTAAGCATTTTTAGCCGACTGGTCACCTGATAAACTAGTCGCTCTAGCCCAAATCAATGAAAGATAACGTGAGGACGACCACACACAAATAATTAAGTTAGAGTTTGCAAATCTATGTGTTAAGCTGAACGTTTTCTGTTGTATAGGTTTTGTTAGGCAACATAAATTAACACATTCGTTTGTGAAAGAAGAAACGGGAAGTTCCTCATTACCTGTGAAAAATGCCCATCTGCATTCGTGTAATGAAAACACTCAGTAGCCTATAACTCCTTCTCGTACTTTTTGGTCTTTTTACTGTCTTAATTGTAGGCCTATATTATAGATTTACTAATTGCAAAATATATGCAACAAGGCCTGCAGACAGTGGAGGGTAAACAGAAGTTAACTGAAGGACTGTATATATTGGATATGGATTTTATCAGTTGGTGGTGTGACTTTTTTTCCATTGAAAACTCACGTTTAGAGAATGTTACAAATAAAAGTCAAATTTCATTCAACATGTGTTTGTAATGTTTTAAATAATGAAGTGTTCCACGTGCGCTAAAAAGTGCACGTGGAAATGGTTCAGAGGGGCAAGGGGAGTTTTGAGGTTTGCCTGGCCTTACAGGCATACAGCAGGCCTCTGAGCTTGCCCCTCTGAACCATTTCACCTGTGCGCTTTACTCAATATGCCATGTTTCCTGTTGGATTTGAGGCATAAAGTGATGCTGGGCCAGGCCAAAGTCAGGTGTCTCATACATATAACTAGTTATGTATGATGCAATTGAGGTTTGCCTGGCCCAAGACCTTACCGGCATCCAGCATACCTCTGAGCTTGCCCCTCTGAACCATTTCACCTGTGCGCTTTACTCAATATGCCATGTTTCCTGTTAGATTTGAGGCATAAAATGATGTCAGGCCAGGCCAAAATGAGGTTTCTCTTACAAATAGTAACCGTTTACGTATGATGCATGTGTTGTTTGTCTGGCCCAACGCATTATAGGCATACAGCAGGCCTCTGAACTTGCCCCTCTGAATCATTTCAGTGCGCTTTCTGTGCGCTTACCTACTCAATATGCTGTTTCCAGATATATTTGAGGTATAAAATGGAGGATGGGTTCCCTTTTGAGTCTTGGTTCTCCCGAGGTTTCTTCCTATTCCCCACCATCATAGGGAGTTTTTCCTCGCCACTGTCGCCTTTGGCTTGCTCATTAGGGTTCTGGACCCATAGTATTGTTAACCTTTTAAATCCTGTAAAGCGCTTTGTGACAACGTGTTGTGAAAAGCGCTATACAAATAAACTTTGATTGATTGATTGATTGATGTTGGATCAGGCTAAAATCAGGTTCCTCTCTTAAGGAGTGACCTGTTCTTCATGATGCATTTGTTATTTCTCTGGTCCACCATCAATAAGGCCTTCAATAAGCTTCTGAACCTGACCATTTAAATCCGTTCACTTATATGCCCACTGCTCAATATGCCATGTTGTGTGCTGGTATTTCTTCTTCCAATTAATTTGTGTTCTAGATTAGCATTTCTGTGTTTTTAGTTTTCAAATCTAAGAATATGTTTCCTTACGTTAGAAATGCTGACGAATTCAATCATCATGTACAAATCGCATACAATTGGAACAACTTGAAATAGAAACCATTTTACATAAGGAATGCTTTCATTATATATATATTTTTCTACATTCACAAAATCAGTATCGGAAACAATAAATGTATGCTCATATGCTCGTTTGTTTAATCTATCTCTTTTAAACAAAGCGCGCAGCAAACACGCATCGTGAGCACAACCTTTTTGAATAAGGAACCAACTTCAGCCGCCAAATAAGGAGCTGCGAATAAGTAACCAAACGAATCTCAAACTGCGAAGATTGTGGAGTGTAGTGGAGTGTTGTGTACGATAAGCTCATCTCGGCAACGCGATCGCTCTTTCTCACGCTGTACGCACGAGAACATTGTTCGTTTTTTTATACTGTATTTATGAGTAAAAATTAAAGCGTATCTAAATCTAGGGTCACGCTTAACAACGAAAGCTGCTTTACGACGGACATTTCAGTCTCTAAACCCATCGTTAAGCGGGGACTCATTGTACATTTAACTGAACTGGGGTGGGTTTCCCGAAACGTTCGTAGCGCCAAGTACTTCGTAACCTCGTATGAAACGTACGAGGTTAAGAAGTACTTAGCGCTGCGAACGTTTCGGGAAACCCACCCCATATCAGTTTCTGAACGGTGCCTGACAGTTCAGAGTTCATGCCTTTAAGGTCTTTCGGCCGGTGTTGTGTTGAATTCGTTTATCCGCGCATAAAGACGCTACAGATTATATTGTCGATTTATGTTTCTGTGCATAAATAAGAGCTAGACTTTAATTATCCATCACAGCAAACGGCACGGAATTATCTATGTCCAAAGCCACACTAGCTCAAGGGTGTTAATTATTTTAAATAAAATACACACTGGCTATACGAAGTTCACCTCTGACCCCGACTTTGCAGTATTACAGCAGTATTATGTCTAAATATTAGTGGTGGGCCGTTAACGGCGTTAACGGCGGTCGTTAATTCGGGCGATATAAAAATTATCGCCGTTAATCTATTTTTAAAGTTGGGTTGGGAACTGGGTCAAAATGGGTAAACAAACTAGGATGACTTTCAACTTGATAGTTTAGCTCGGCTGTATTCCTAACCAAATTGCACAGTAGGGGCGAGAACGAGTTTTTAAACCTAGTGAATTACAAATCGTACGTGTTTTTACATGGATGCAGCCACGAAGTCGCCAGGTTTGCTTCATGGAAAATTCATTTTTAGGAAAAAAATAAAAATTTCCGGAGCTCGGAGCGGTCATTTTCTGCATGGTCCTAGCGCTAGATTCGTCGCTATTTAAATATTTCTTTTTAACCGTTAAAACTACAGAGGACCAAAACTGACTTTTGAAAATTACGTCCGTGAGGTTAAATGTACTAAATGTTGGCTTACATTTCAAATATCATGTTTAGCTGAATAAACTTGTTATTTAATGTACAGTATGTAGGCTTACAAATTCATGTTTAACTGAATAAACCGTTGAACACGAGTAGCCTACATTTTATTGGGCATGTTTTTTTTTTAAGTATCAAAGTAGAACAGCTTCCTCAAGCAGTCATTGATGCATTTTGGAAACAGGAGATGAGCCCCTGGTCTAATGCACCCTCTGTATTAAGAAACCCTATCTCAAAAACTGACTTTTAGTCATTACTTGGGTAGCACGCATATGAGCCATTTTAATATAGATTAATCTCAAGATAGATTAATTTCAAGATTTCAGTGAGATTAATCTAGATTTAAAAAATTAATCTATGCCCACCCCTACTAAATATCTAGTTAGGACAAAACTAGAGTGCTCAATGAACTAAGTTAAAATCACTGTAACTCCGGAATATCATCTGTAGTGTTTTTATGCATGTGCAAACGAGGGGTGTCAGAATTCGGCACAACAAGTTCGTTTGAAAAAAATTCTCCGTCATGCCTGCTGCTTGCATGTGTTAAATGAAAATGAGCACTTTCGTCTTTGATTTACCACTTTGTCCTACCACCTGATTAACTTTCTGTTCCACCCCTGACGGGTGAAGAAACATCCACAGAAAAGCCACACCTCATTATAAGTCGCACGGTTCAAAGCGTGAGGGAATAAGTAGCGGTTTATAATCTGGAAAATACGGGTAGCAATCGCGGGGGCTCCGCTGTGGCGGGTCGAGGTCACGGTCCGCTCTTCAGCTCTGTTTGCAGGGTTCATCCATCTTTACAAGGTGGAATTCAAGCACATGTACGACACTTTCAAGATCCATTTTCAATATTGTCCAGCACCTTCAGCTTAATTAAGTTAAGCACGTAGTCATCTATAACTGCACCAGCCTCAATTTGTCCAATTAGACTGTTTATTTCCTCTTTTATTCTGTCATGAAAAGACATTTCTGCTGCTTTCAAGTCCAACTACGAGCGATTGCTTCTGACTGGAGTCTAAGCCCCACCCCACATTCAGGCGAGCGTTCCTATTGGACAGTGATTAGATTTCATTCTGGCACGAACACAGCTTCGCAGAGACACACAGTGGAATACAATGACGTTCAGTCAATTGCATTTCAAGGTGGCTTCTGGCACGAATTCAGCGTTTCTTTCTTTAAATACAAATCCACACACACTGGAGCTTTTACTTTTCATTGTGGCATGTTTTCATCACATCAGTGTTTAAATCAATCTCGTGATCATTACATTTAAAGGAGACATTTATGTCAGAAATACCGTACGGTGAAAAGCAATACCTTGGTGCCGTGATTACATTTCGAGCTGTATTATATTCAATTCTGGCACAAATTCAGCGTTTTGGTTTTGAATGGTAATTATTGTGTATTGTTTTTCAATAAAGAGATAAAGTGCATTGAAACGTAATGTAATAGTGATTTTGCATTTCATTGTGGCACGTATTCTGCATGTTTGTATGGAAAAGCAATGCATTTTGTGGATTGCATTTCCATTTTTGCCTAGTAGCGATTACATTTCGAATGGGCACTGTTTCTTTTCCATAAATAGCTGCGTTGGTTGACATCTAATACCAGACGCTCAAACGTGAACGCGCTCAACATCAAAACTCTCGACAGCAAAACTCTCGAGAGCAGTATTAAAGCCTTTTACCTTTGTTTATTTTGTAAAACATCAAAAGTTTCTATACTGGTGAGCGTATCCTAACGAATGTCTGGCGGAGATACTGTCCTGCCTACCGGTTCTAATGCGCATGCTCTGGCTCCAATTTTCAAGATGGCAGCGTCTGTGCGGCCATCTTGGTTGCTTCAAAAACTCACAATGGGAGTCAACGGCAGACATCCCAAGTCTCCCGGAAGCTACGGGAGTCTCCCGCATTTCGGTAGTGTCTCCCTGATACCCGCGAGTCACATATAATCTCCCGGAATTCAGAACGAGTGACCCACACAAACGCGCACACAGGCGACAGACTTTTTTTTTCTCAAATTGCGAGTGGGAAGGAGAGAGAGGGGGTTCTGATTGGCCTGTTCTCCGCTCAACAACTTACTTACATTCGCCGCCACCCCCCCCCCCCCCCCAACTTTCACTCGACACACCCCCCCCCCCGTTTAAAAACTTTCACTCGCCACCCATTACCCCCCCCCCCCCGCCCAACAACTTAACCTCCGGGGGGGATAACCTCCCTGAAATCAACTTTTGCAACTTGGGGGGGGGGGGGGGGTCCTGGCTACCACACACAGGACAGTCCAGTAGCGTAAAAGGGCAGAAACATGGCATCAAACACACAATGAGCATCAAACACATCCAAACCAAAGAGCACAAGGTGGCATGAACATCGTTCCAGGCACAGTCAACACAGAATTACAGCTGGATGAGGCAGATCCTACTCAATGTGCAGGTAAAGCGCAAATACAATCCTGGAGGAAAAAAAAGAAACAGCAAGGGCAGTAGAACTCAACACATACGCATGTCGCATACAAGCAGTGATGGCTTAGTTACCTTGAAAAAGTAATCTGATTACTGATTACTCCTTCTAAAAGTAACTTAGTTACGTTACTGATTACATGATTTTAAAAGTAACTACGTTAGATTACAAGTTACTTTAGTAGTTACATTCAGAAGCAAAATTAATTTTTCCAATACTCACTTTATTGGAAGTGCATTTTTACCAGTAACAATGTATTGAAGCAGGTTTGGTAACTGAGGCAGAAACTGCTTAATCCAAAAATCCAGAGGAGTGAAACTTTATTGATAACGCAACCCTGGCGCGTGCAGGCGCCGCCCCACCCAGTGTCACTTAAAGGGCTAAGACTCCTTGAGTGGCCAAGTGCCTGTCTGTTAGGAGTAGTAGTCGCAACAGTATCTCCTAACATTACGTTTGTGTAGCTGCAGCTGCATGGTATTATTTGTAAATTTATTTGTAAACGTAATACAAGCGAACTGTTCAGTCAGACAGCTTGTGAAACTAAATACCATTACTATTTCAAGCATTTTAAAGTAGGCTACGTTAGTCAAAATTCCAGCACTTTTCAAACCTGGTACACAAAGCAACATTAAAATTCTTCAGTTAAATGTTCCTTGCCCTGTTTTTGCGGGGTATTTCTTTATACTACCACATATTGTTACGGGAGGACACTACAAAAAATGACTTGTAAAACATGCTCGCGCTCTCACAGGGTCGCGCGTAGCATGTGGAGTCGAGCGCTACGGTCAGACGCAAAAGTAGAACTGAGCCAAGAATAAAGAAAAAATATATATTTTTACTAAGGAAAATAAAAATAGTAACGCACAGTTAAGTGCAGAGGCGGTCTTTGCATAGAGGCATTGCTAGACAATTGCCTTGGGCCCCTCCCACTGCAGCCCACTGTAGGGGCCTCCTGACTAGCTAACTTATTTCTCGCATATTAATGTTGATGGGCCCCCTAGCTAAATTCGCCTTGAGCCCCCAAATTGCTAAGTCCGCCACTGGTTACGTGGATAAGTAACTTTAATCTGATTACTGGACTGGAAATAGTAGCGCGTTATATTACTCGTTAACGGAAAAAGTGGTAAGATTAGAGCAGGTATCACCAAATGGCGGACCGCCGTCCTGTCCGGACCCAATCACATTCCTGATTAACTGGATACGGACCCAAATGCCAAAAAAATTTTAACGGGAGACTATATTTTAAACCGGAGAATTTATTTTCAGACGAGTGTTACGTTCACCACCCATTTGAGTGTTACGTCCCCCCCCCCCCCCAACGCTCAACAACTTTTGTTCGCCGCCACCCCCCCCCCCCCCTTGGACCGCGGAAAGATTTAATTGATTACCCCTGGATTAGAGTAACGCTTAGTAACACGTTACTAAGTAACGCGTTACTAAGTAACATGTTACTGACATCACTGCATACAAGGCATTAACATACCGACTCCCGGCATTAAACATACTGAGCACAGCAGTATGGTAACGTTGTAAAGGTGGCATCAAAAAGGTCAGGCATCACCACAATGCACAATAAACACCTGGCACAGAACAGACTTGGCATAACAAACAGAGAGAGAACAGTGCACATAACCAGTGTATGCATAAGTAAAGCAATCAATAGATACAGACACAATAAAAAAAAGAACAGTCCATAACACGGCATGAGAACGTTAACAAGGCAGTTCACAGAACAATTTATGTCACGCAATCCTACAGGCGCCGCGGTAGCCTCCGCGTGCGCTGTGGACTGGCTGGATGGGCCACGGGGGAAGTAGCAGGACCAACAACAGGGGAAACAGGTGATGAAGAGTCCGGGCAGTGTCCAGCGCCCTGCACCTTAGGCCGGTATGGGGCAAGGCGGTCGCGGTACACCACGAGGCGTCACCGGCCCCAGTGGATTCGGTAGACCACCTCACTGACATGAGCGAGCACAGTGCAAGGCCCCACCCAAGCAGACTGCAGCTTGGGGCACAGCTCTTTCTTCCGACGGGGGTTGTACAACCAAACCTCCGAGTGCATGGTCAGGGGCTCGCCGTAGCAACGCATGTTATAGGTGCGTTTCTGGCGCAGTCCGGCCCCCGTCTGGCTACCCCTGGCTCGCATGTGAGCGTCGAGCAGTCTTGTCTGCAGCCTAGAAACGAACACAGGGCCAAGTTCAACATTATCATCTGTTGGAGGTGCCACGAATGCCAGGTCCACAGGTTACCGCAGTTCACGGCCGAACATAGGCATGGAGGGGGTGAAACCAGTAGTCTCCTGCATGGCAGTGGCATGCCAACAGGACATTGTTTGTCCCAGTCGCGCTGGTTCTCCCGGGTAGCCATGGCCAGTTGAGTAGCCAGGGTCAGATTGAACCGCTTGACCAGGCCGTCACTCTGTGGATGAAGAGAAGTCGTTCAAGTCCTGTGCATCCCCAGCAGGCGGCAAACCTCGGCCATGACGTCTGACTCAAAGTGTTGGCCTTGGTCGCTATGCAGGACCTCTGGGATGCCGAAACGACAGAAAAACTCATGGAGCAGAATCTCTGCTATAGGAATGGCGCTTTGGTTGGGCACCGCATATGCCTCGGGCCATTTCGTGAAGTGGCCACAAGCACGTAGCGGTTGCCCGACTCCGTCACTGGAAACGGCCCCAGCACGTCTACTGCCACCCTCTCCATGGGGCAGCCGGATGGCATGGGGTGGAAGGGCGCACGTGAGACTCTCGCCGGTCCCTTCTTGGCAGCGCATGTGTCACAACAATTGACAAACAGTTCAACTCCGGCCCTGCAGCCCGGCCACCAGAATCTCTGTCTCAGTCTGTAGAGAGTTTTTATGATGCCAAAGTGGCCTGAGCCTGGCAGACCGTGGACGGCCTGCAGAACAGTCTCACGCAGGCCCTGCGGTACCACAGCTTGAGTCAAGCGGCCCCCAGTGCTCGGGTCTTCCCAAGTTCTGTGCAGGACGCCCCCAGCAATTCTCAGGCCGTCTCAGTTAAACCCTCAGCAGTGTCAGTGTGCAACTGGCGTCTCTCTCTTGACTTGTCATTCGTGGGATAAAAACAGGGAGATGTTTGTAATGTGGCATTAGTATGGACAAGGCTTTTCCAGTTTGTGACTACTTGTATTAATAAGTGACACAGCGGCTGTATGTTTTCGTAGTCCAGTGGTGCCCATTACGTCGATTACAAAGGAAGTGTGGGTAGATCGCATGACATTAAAAAGTAGTGGATGAATGACATGCTATCGTCCATCTGCACTGACGGTTGTATTTTGATTGACATACATGGTAGCCAATCTGACGTTTGACGTAGGGTCTGACGATCGACACACATTCTGACACACATCGCCACCACACGCCCCCCCCCCCCCCCCGGGTAGATCTTAGATAAATAGGTAGATCTTTTTGACTTGGTCATCTTATAAGTAGCTCGCACGCTTAAAACTTGTGGGCACTCCTGTCGTAATCTGAACTGGATTTTCTGGGACAAGTTGTTTTTAGGACCAAAACTGTTTATATTGTACATAAATGACATCTGTAAAGTATCTGAATGTATGAACTGTGTTTTATTTGCTGATGATACCAAAGTTTATTTTGATCTGGACAAAGTTTAGAACAACTTCTGAATACAGTGGAACAGGAATTAAGAGTTTAAAAAATGGTTTGATATGAACAAATTGTTACTGAATTTGAGTAAAACAAATTTTATGGTATTTGGCAATAAACAAATCAAGAATAATATAAAAATTAGGATTGATGATGTTAATATAGAGAGGAAATATGAAAACAAATTTCTAGGTGTTATAATCGATCACAAATTATGCTGGAAACAACATATAAACTATGTAAAAACAAAAATGGCTAAAACTAGGGCTGAACGATTAATCGCATTTGCGATAATTTCGCGATTTTTAAAAACGCGATTGTCTAATCGCACAGGCTGCGATTTAAACTGGTCACGTGACTTGGGAGCGAGCCGAGCCGAGGACGAACGGAGCAAACCCGAGCAGGAGGCAGGGAGGTGGAGAAGTGAAGTTAACACAGCGCACTTTAACTTGTTGCACAACGGCTTCAGGCTCGACAGAAGCTGACACAACTGAAAGTCTAATTACCAAAGAGGGGCAGCACATAAGTTGTGTGAAATTACTTTGGCTTTTAAAAAGATGCTGCTCAACGTCAGGTACCCTGCAAAACATGCCTTGCTACTGTTGCTACGACGCGAGGTAACACTACAAACCTTCAGCATTAAAAAAACACCACAAAGCCTCGTATGATATTTGTAAGGCTAAAATGCCAACGACCAGTGCTGCATCTTCAAATACGCCAAAGTGATTCTCTGCGCTTATACAGCTTTAGTATGCGGTGAGCAGCGAAATACCGTAAAATCACGCATATAGGCGCAATAAGATTTAAAGCACGGATGAATCGCGAAAGCGCGGATAGCTTGACCGCGGTCCAGCAGACAGGGTTCACTGACCGAACCGTTTGAAAGTGTAACTCCTTATGGATGTAATTCGAAGCGGCACGCTGAAATAACTCGGGCAGTAACGGAGTTCATAGTGAAAGACATGATGCCCGTTAATATAGTGAACAAGCCCGGCTTCATGGCTTTGTTAAACACACTGGATATGCGCTACCAAACGCCCTCACGCACATATTTTAGCCAAGTTGCTATACCTGCAGGGCTGCCAACTCTCACGCATTGAGCGTCTTAGACTAAAAAATTAGTAGTTCGCTCTGGCGCCAACCACAGGCGATCGATCGATCACGATATAATAATAATAATAATAAAATTTAGTCCATTTTACACCCAGTGGCGGACTTAGCAATTTGGAGGCTCAATGCGAATTTAGCTAGGGGGCCCATCAACATTAATATGCGAGAAATAAGTTCAGGTTCACACTACAAGATTTTAGGCTGGTTTTTCAGTCGCCGACTGTTTTTGTAGATCGCCGACAGAAACTGTGGTCGGACGCAAATCGGGGATCATTCGGCGCTCGCTCAGTCGTGTAGTGTGAACTGCTGAAAGACGCTCGCCGAGTGGCCGCCAACTCATCGCAGACGACCGGCAGATATCTAGCATGTTTAATATCTAGCATGTTTCATATCTAGCCCAGTCGGCGACTGTGAGTCAACAGCAGCGTCTAGCTTCATACAACTTTACTACAACACTGTGTTTAAGTTATTGTGACAGCACTGGAGAAATAGTGCGATTGACTATATATATGTTCACTGCAACGGAGAGATGAAATAATTCTGGCAATTTGGGACTATGGAGTGGTTAAACGGTAAAATAATAATAATAATAATAACGAAAACGTGGAGCACATGTACGGTGTTTTTATTTTCTTCGTGGTGTTGCTGGTTCTCGCGAGTGTTTCATTTTCATGTTCTCGTGTTTTTGGACGGCAGCCAGATGAGTCGGCGATTCCCCAGTCGTTTAATTCGTGAGCCCACGTCACCGATCAGTCATGTAGTGTGAAAGCCACAACTGAAAGACTTGCGATTACAGCACAACCAGTCGTGTAGTGCGAACGGCACAAAAACCTGATGACTGAAAAGTCGTGTAGTGTGAACCTGGCTTTAGCTAGACAAGGGGGCCCTACAGTGGGAGGGGCCCAAGGCAATTGCCTAGCAACGCCTCTATGCAAAGACCGCCTCTGTTTACACCCCCCCCCCCCCCCCCCCCCCCCGCAACCCTGTATCTGAGCTGTATAAAAAATGCCGAAACAGAGTTTCCTGAAGTGGAACAATGGGAAAAAATCGCGATTTTAAATCGCAATCGCAATTTATAGATAAAAAATTGCAATTAGATTATTTTCCAAAATCGTTCAGCCCTAGCTAAAACTATTGCAATATTACATAAAACTAGGGATGCACCGAAAATTCGGCCACCGAAAATTTTCGGCCGAAATGGCTTAAATTTGCATTTTCGGTTTTCGGCCGAAATACTTTCATCACCGAAACAACACGGCCGAAACAATGTGCTGTGATGACGCGAGCAAAAATCGCCACCTGCACGCGCTTATTTGGATAAAGCTAGCAAAAAAGTTTTCCAGTGATGGCGCCGAGGCAAAAGACATTACACCAAAAATTATGGAACTCGTTGCCTTAGACGATCAGCCGTTCTCTGTCGTAGGGATTTCGTAGGCTAATAGAGCACATTGAGCCCCGTTATGTTTTGCCGAGCAGACGACATTTCTCAGAAGTGTGTTTACCCGAGCTGTTTAATGTTGTTGCAACTCACGTCACGTTTTTATGAGAGAATTTATATTTATCTTTCAGGCCAGTCAGTTATAACTAAATTTAACTCGTATAAAATACATATATTTATCCTCTAAGATAAAAACGGTCTGCAAGCGAGTTTAATTTAATTAGTGGTCGGCCGTTGTCAGCGGTATCGCCGTTAACGGCCCACCACTAATTTTATTTTATAATATGCATTACTGTAATGTCAGTGCTAAATAAATATATACAAATCAAATTTTGTAGTTGATTTATTCTTTGAATAGCAATGCCTTGATTTTAGTGAGGTTAGCCATAAATCCAATGTTACTAATAATTGGCATAATAATAATAATCTTTATTTGTATAGCACCTTTCATACATACATGTAACTCAAAGTGCTTTATGTATTTCGGTGTTTCGGTTTTCGGCTTTCGGCCTTGGTTTCCTCATTTTCGGTTTTCGGTTTCGGCTAAGAATTTTCATTTCGGTGCATCCCTACATAAAACTAAAGATATTTAAATCAATCATCACTCTATTTGCTATATTGTTCTTTCATAATCCCATACATGACCTACTGTGTGGAGATATGGGGAAATGCATATAAAACCAACACTAAACCAATATTCATGTTACAGAAGAAAGCAGTAGCGAACCGTGACCTTTAAACCTGGGCCCGCAACCCCCCCCCCCCGAAAAAAATTGTTTCCTTTTTTAATAAACTGCAATAAAGAAAAACTGAGATGACAGTACAGCTTTAAAAACGCAATAAACAATAATATCTGTACTAGATAACGTCTTAAGCAAAATAAGTTTCCAAACAAAAAAAGGTTCACAGCTCCGTGGTTCTCGGAAGCGGAATACGTAAACAATGCGCACGAGGACGTCAAAGGGACGAATCGAAACTAGCTAGCGGTGGTGCTAACAACAGCTAGCGTCGCCACAGCGGGCGGAAATTATCATACAGTTAAGCCCGCCCACTAAGAGAGAAGATATGATTGGTCAATTTTGCTGTCATTTGAAATTGGTATTGCGCTGAATTATAACTGCCTGGCCCTCTGTAAACGAACAGCGGGCATCACAGTCCTGATAGGGGGAGACACAGGCTCACAGGCTTCCACTTAACCCCTCACCTTCCAAACACAGATTGAATAGACATGGTTGAATAATTTATTTGCTTATATTCTTGTAATTGTTTAGATGTCGATTGTCAAACTGTAAGTAGACAAAATAAAATTGGATAATTATATATATAATGCTTTAAGAATATTTTAGGCCCTCTGAGAGGGCGTAGAGGGCCCTGACGGTTCCCCACTGGAAGAAAGCTATAAGAATTATAAACTGATCCAATTATCATGAATCAACAAACAAACTATTAATTTAAAAACTTTTTAATTCATTGATCTAGTTGACTTCCATACAGCTTTTATACTGTACAAAGCACAAAAAATATGCTTCCGACCAATATTCAGAAATTGTTTTGAAACTAAAGTGACTACTTATGAACTCAGGGGAACAGGTATGTTTAAAAAAATAAGAGTAAGAACTAATGCAAAAAGTATATTTATATCTGTCAAAGGTGTAAACTTGTGGAACAGTTGTGACAAGGACATAAAAATGTGCAGTTCACTTTTCAAATGTAAAAACATGCTTAAAAATAAGGTAATAGAAACTTATAATAAAGAGAAATAATTTTATATATGTATAGCTTTTTATTGATTTTTAATAGTAATGTATGATTGTTCTGGAGATGAGCAAAGTGTATTATTAATAACAATTGGAAAAAATATATATTTGATTAAAAAGGGTAGTCAATATAAGCTAATGCTTCAGACTTTACCTTTTTCAGTTATTGTTATCATTATTTTCACTATTATAACTGTGACGCTGAAGGAGGAGGCACGACAAGCGTCAGACAGTGCAACATAAAACGTTTAATGTGTACAAAAAAACACGCGTAAGCTCCGTGCGGAGTGCAAGCATACACGGACACTCTCACACAGGCACGAAACTTTAGACAAAGACGAGCACAAGACACTGCGCGAACGCACATTTAAATAGGTGATGAACACAGACCCTCGTGATCTCGAGACAAGGCACAGGTGCGACTACGAACACACTCACCGACAACCCACACCCACGCAACTACAAACATGGACATAACGACACGCAGACAACGTAGCGGCATGCCCACAGGGAAGGGTCCGGAGCTGTCACCGTAACAGAACCCCCCGCAAGGGGCTCGCTACTCTCGGAGCGTCCCGCACAGTTAGAAAGCCCCGAACCCACACCGACGGGCAGGTCCGGAGCCGCCGGGATCACGAGCCTCCGAGAGCCATCTCCGCCGGTCCTTGGAGCCGCGTTTCTAGCGCGCGTTGCGCTGCCCGGTGCCCCCATCGACCTTGCACCCGGTGGCCTCCCTCTGAGAGCTTCGGCCGCCTTCTTGGGCGCTACCGGAGTCCGGACGCTGCGCGCTGGCGGGTATCTGCGGCGTCACCGAAGGCACACCGAACCCCCACCTCGGACCGCTGGCTAGGCCGAGTCCCTCTCATGCTCCCGCAGTCACCGGTGCTTCACCCCTCGTTGTCTCCATCTCCTCCTCGTCCTCCGAGACACTCCGGCCCAGGGACATTGGTTCCTCGGCGGTCGTGCAGCGGGAACAGTCCATACTGCTCCCCGCTGATGGGGACTGAGGAACCTCCTTCCCTGAGTAGACGGTGCCCCCCGAACAACCAGAGGCGCTGTCTCCCTCCTCGCTCTCGTCGCTGAGCTCCGAGGGCAGCTGACGTCTTCTTCCTCCACGTAATACTCGGTGGGAGCCGAGTAGATGGAAGGGGGAGGGCTGACGTCTTCCTCCGCACCGTGGTGATCGGCGGGGTTCGAGTGGACGGATGGAGGTGGACTGACGTCTTCCTCTCCCTCCCTGTAATACTTGGTGGGCGCCGAGTAAACGGAAGGGGGAGGGCTGACCTCTTCCTCCTCCTCCTCACCGAAGCGCTCGGTGGGGTCTTTAGACAAAGACCAGCACAAGACACTGCGTGAACGCACATTAAATTGGTGATGAACACAGACCCTCGTGATCTCAAGACAAGGCACAGGTGCGACTACGAACACGCTCACCGACAACCCACACCTACGGAACTACAAACATGGACATAACGACACCCAGACAACGTAGCGGCACGCCCACACGGAAGGGTCCGGAGCTGTTACCGTAACAATAACCATTATTATTTATTAAATATTACTTTACTTTCTTTTTCTTTTCATGTAAATATATTTGTGTACACATATGTGTTTATATATATGTTTCTCTAAAAACTCTAAACTCAAAAAAAAAAAAAAAACTCAATCTCCGCTGTATACCGTCAGCCGGCACCAGCTGGCCTAGTCCGCGGCCGCGGTCCAACTCGTTCATGTGTTTACAGGCTCAGTCCACGGTTGCACCCTGAGCAGGTTTGCCTGACTATTGCGAGGGAGAGGTAATAGGCACCGTTAAACAGCAGCGTGACTACAGGCCGGGGCCGTAGTGCGCGTCAATGGCTCCTCCACGGGCTGAGTTAAACCACCGGCGTCCGGTGGCCCACTAACCCATCGGCCTACCAAGGAAATCCCCGGTAGTACTGTATGCCAGTCCACCCCTGCACCTGTCAAACTGCTCAGTAACGCAAATGTCGAATGAGCCAATCACATGGCAGCAACTCGATGCATTTAGGCATGTAGACATGGCATGTGGACACTGCTAATCAACTAGGATTTTCATGCACAACCATCTCTAGGGTTTACGTGTGTGATGCTATCATGTTGATATGGACCAGACTCTGATGAAAGTTTCAAGTACCTTGTTGAATATATGCCATGGAGGATTAAAGGCAGTTCTGAAATCAAAAGAGAGTCTAACTAGGTACTAGCAAGGTGTAGGCCTAAAGAATAAAGTGGTCGGTGAGTGTATTTTTAGTTTTTATCTGTTTAGCTCCATTCGCCACCGTAATAGCATAGTACGGTGCTTGTTTTAAACGAAAATGAAAAAAATGAAAAGATGACAATCCGATTTTGTAATTCTTTATTTCCTATACTGTCACATTAAAAAGCAAACATTTCTTTGCTGTTTTATGTAAGGACATTCTCACTAGCGTACTATGGTGTTTCGCAATCATTTTTCATATAAGGAGAAATAGGAGGTAGCCAGTCTCCTCTTAGTGCAGCTCTGGTAAAACCCCTATCACTAAATCACAACATTTCATTATGATAGCAGCTGCCACCCTCCTGTCTCAGACAGCAGTTCTTACATTTCAAACATTACATGTAGAGATTTAATATTTCTTTCTAAAGAACAGGTTGAACATGAATTAGTCTAAAATCAACAGCCTTCCCATCATTTAGACTGGAGTGGGTCATTCGTCCAGCACAACTACACAATCAGAACAACTGAATGAACAAGAACAAGCACCAAATCCACCGACATGTGACCAAGACCGACCAAGACCAACCAGGACCAATACAACCCCAAGTGTTTGTGTGATACTCCAAGTGGTTAAAAGGAAAAGCTTGTCAGCTTCAAACAACTAAATTTGAAGAATGTACAGCATGTTCTAAAGTTCAAAATCCTTTTCAGAGCAACTATTGTTCCAAATAGACATACTGCCAACATTAGAATACTACGGGTGTTGCATACTACAGGTGATTAATATTTATGATATTATATACAAAACTGAACATTTTTAATGTATTATTCTTTTATTATTTATTATTTTATTATTCTTTTAGTTAAGTTTCAGCCATCCATCACACATACAAACCACTCATGTCCCTTTATCGACAAAACCCATCAACCAACAAGCCACGCCCCTCGCATTCATCCTGTCCAATGCTTTCTCAGATATGCTGATTAGGTTTGCTGTTTACAGCATACTGAGCATTTTCTACTGGTTTGATTCCCTTCGTGACTACCAGTAGAGACACAATGGGACACAACCACTGCGCTGATTCCTTGGTAGAGTTCTGTTGATATTTGTTCAAAATATTAATACATTCAATTGTCAGAGGTGAGCAGGAATGAGCACATGGGTGTGATACAATAGTCTAGGGTTTAGGGTTAGTGTTTAGGGTTAGGGGAGAGAGGATCAGTGTAAACACTACTGAACTATATAACCATTCAGAATAACACACTGCATATACTGTTTCATTTGTAAATATACTTAACCACTTCATCACTTGCAGGTAACTGCGAGGAGACATGTTTGAAAAAATTACACAGAAGCTTCTTCACTGCATTAATCCGGATAATGATCTGGTCGCTGTTTCGAGCCTGACACATTCAGCAAAGCTGAATCCACTGGCAGTGGTAATGAAGCGTCCACCTAGGTCGTTTTGGCAGAATACGAAATACATACCCACAGGACTCACCCTCAATGACCTGCTACAGGGGGAGCCTGTTCAGCCAGGTATTCTCACACACACACATACACACACACAGCATGGAAACCAGACTGATTAAGATTTCAGTTGGCTTAGGATAGAAAGAGTATAACACACATGCATCCTCTTCAGGTTGCTTGGTAACCTCAGAGAGACCAGAAGAAAATGTGGATTCTTGTTTTTTTATTCATACTGTTACTATATACCCACACACATCTAGTTTATCATCTTTCTTTAACAATATACAAAGTGCTCTATATCTTTGTCTGTTTCAGTTTTTCCAGTGTTTGCATATTTATTTTACTACACGTGGACCAGTAGAGGACACAGCCCCCCAATAAATGCCCCAACACTGACCATCTGCTCTTAATACAGGAACAATTTACAGAATCTTCATTCAGACAGTTACTTGTGTTTCATATATAAAACAGTGGATTTGTGTGTGTGTGTGTGTGTGTGTTAACAGAGCTGGAGAACTCTGAGCTGGTGACATACCAGGAGAAACATAAAGGCAACATGTCTGGATCTGTGGAGGCAGGCGGAGGTGCATTTAACATTTCTGCACAGGGCAGTGGAGAGTCTGCTCTAAACTCCCTTCTCGGCACACTTTGTAAAGAAAACGTCAGTTTATCAAAACTCGTTAAGGACTCCAAAGAAAGGTTGTATTTACTATGACACCACTGTTTACTTTCCTTTTATACAAAACCAAGAGAAATCTCTACACATATCTAGAATCAGCGAAACTCTTGAATCAACATCACATCTAGAGTTTAGATTAAACTATATTCCCAGAGAGCAGAACCTCCACATGAAGTCAAGAATTAACTTAATCTCAATCAATTCAAGTATGAAATAATGGTCACTGATACACCGGAATATTTCATGTCCTCTTTTTAGTTCCCTACATTATTTACACTGCATGGATGCACCCAAGCTCCAGTGAAGACTAACAGTCCAAACATTAACTGAGTCAGTACTTTAAATCCAGCGTAGAGAAGCACTGACCTGAACTGTTGCTCTCTGTTTAGGACTTAAAAACAAACACTGTGAAATATGTGTTAATGGAAACTCTATTTCAGAGGTTTATTTCTCATGTGCTTCTGTTTTGCTCTCCCATGAGCCCACTACCTGTGGGACAGGTAGTACTAGGGGTTCGGTGCATTGTGTATTGGGCTGTGGCTGAAGGCGGGGGCCTTGGCATACCAATCCTTGGTTACTGAAGCTGGCTCTTGGGACATGGAACGTAACCTCTCTGGTTGGGAAGGAGCCTGAGCTGGTGTGCGAGGATGAGATTCCAACTAAATATAGTTGGGCTCACCTCGACACACGCTTTGAGTTCTGGAACCAATCCTCTCAAGAGAGGTTGGACTTTATTCTTTTCTGGAGTTGCCCAGGGTGAAAGGCGGAGGGCTGGAGTGGGCTTACTCATAGCTCCCCAGCTCACTGCCTGTGTGTTGGGGTTTTCCCCGGTAGACAAGAGGGTCGCTTCCCTGGTTGGGGAATGTTGTCTGTGCTCGTCACAGTCTGTCCATAACAAACACCTGATCGTCCTGATCGTGGAACACTGGACCAGCTTTTCACCCTTGCGAGGGTCCTAGAGGGTACATGGGAGTTTGCTCAACCAGTCCACATGTGTTTTGTGGATTTGGAGAAGGCATTTGACCGTGTCCCTCGGGGATTCCTCTGGGGGGTGCTCTGGGAGTATAGGGTACGGAGCCCGCAGGAGCTTGGTTCGCATGGCCGGTAGTAAGTCAGATTGGTTCCCGGTGGGAGTTGGACTCCGCCAGGGCTGCCCTTTGTCACTGATTCTGTTCATAACTTTTATGGACAGATTTTCTCTGCGTAGCCAAGTGGCGGAGGGGGATCAGTTTGCTGGCCTCAGATTATGTTGTCCTGTTGGCATCATCGGGCCAGGACCTACAGCTCTCGCTGCATCAGTTTGCAGCCGAGTGTGAAGTGGCTGGGATGAGAATCAGCACCTTTTAACACTGAGACCATGGTACTCAGTTGGTCAAGGGTTGAGTGCCCTCTCTGGGTCAGGAATGAGTCCTTGCCTCAAGTGGAGGAGTTCAAGTATCTCGGGTTCTTGTTCACAAGTGAGGGAAGGATGGAACGAGAGATTGACATGTGGATTGGTGCTGCGGCTACAGTATTGCAGACGCTGTACCGGACTATTGTGGTGAAGAGAGAGCTGAACCAAAAGGCAAAGCTCTTGATTTACTGGTCAATCTACGTTCTGATTCTTACCTATGGTCACGAGCTCTGGGTAGTGACCGAAAGAATGAGGTCGCGAATCCAAGTAGCCCAAATGAGTTTTCTCTGCAGGGTGTCCAGGCTCTCCCTTAGAGATAAGGTATGGAGCACGGTCATCTGGGAGAGGCTCAGAGTAGAGTCGCTCCTCTACGTAGAGAGGAGGCAGTTGAGGTGGTTCGGGCATCTGGTCCGGATGTCACCTGGAGGTGCTCCAGGAATGTCCAACTGGGAGGAGGCCCCAGGGAAGACCCAGGACACGCTGTAGAGATTATATCTCTCGGCTGTTCGGGGAACGCCTCAGTATCCTACCAGAGGAGCTAAAAGAGGTGGCAAGGGAGAGGGAAACCTGGGACTCTTTGCTTAGGCTCCTGCCCCCGCGACCCAAACCCGGATAAAGCGGATGACAGTGTATGGTTGGATGGATGGCTTCTGTTTGGTCCACACCCCTAATATACTACTAAATTTGACAGGGATTTTTGGACATCACAACTAGTTCGTTACTAATTATTTCACAACTCTGGTAGTGTTCAGCTTTGCTACGCCATCAGGAAACATACCTGTGCCTGAGTTTATTATTACAGTGTTTGTGTATCTCCTTGTTTTGGTGGGTTCTACAGGACAGTAGATCTTCACCATCCTCTGCTCAAGCAGAAGACTGACAAATCTAAGCTGAAGCTCACTGTAGTGCTGGAGCGTGTGTTCACCACCTCAAACTGCACAATCAAGTACAACAGTACGAGAGATGGCAACTGCAAAATCAAACTGAACCCCCTGAAGGCGCTGATAGAAGAGGTGGGATTCTGTATGGCCTATATATATATATATATATATATATATATATATATATATATATATATATATATATATATATATATATATATATATATATATAGATAGATAGATAGATATGAAAGTTTTTTGTTTTTTGTGAAGAATCAACAAGTTGTGTAGTGGAATGAAGTTTATTGGATATTTTAAACTTTCTTAACAAATGAGAAACAAAAATTGAGTGTGCAAAATTATTTGGCCCCCTTTGTAGCGCTACCTTTTGCTATGATTACAGCTGCAAGTCGCTTGGGGTATGTCTCTATCAGTGTTGCACTTCGAAAGACTGAAATTCATGCCCATTCTTCCTTGCAAAACAGCTCGAGCTCAGTGAGGTTGGATGGAGAGCGTTTGTGAACAGCAGTTTCCATCTCTTTCCACAGATTCTTGATTGAATTCTGGACTGGACTTTGAATTGGCAATTCTAACACCTGGATAAGTTTATTTGTGAATCTATATGCTGCCACCACCATGTTTGACCGTGGGGATGGCGTGTTCAGGGTGATGAGCTGTGTTGTTTTTAGACCAAACATATTGTTTTGCATTGTGGCCAAAAAGTTAGATTTTGGTTTCATCTGACCAGAGCACCTTCTTCCACATGTTTGGTGTGTCTTTAAACTAGACTTTTTATGGATATCTTTGAGAAATGACTTTTGTCTTGCCACTCTTCCATAAAGGCCAGATTAGTGCAGTGTATGACTGATTGTTGTCCTATGGACAGACTCTCCCACCTCAGCTGTAGAGCTCTGCAGTTGAATTAATAAATGAATGTTTCAATTTATATAGCGCCTTATCAGGATACCCAAGGCGCTTTACAATTGTAAACACAGCTACGTCACAGACAACCAATCACACACCGGCGAGAAGCGGCAGCCAATTGCGCACAGCGTACTCTCTACCAGGATCCACAGCCCCCTGGGGGACTGAATGGGGTGCAGGAAGGGGAGAGAGAGGACAGACCTTAGTGGCAGAGCACCATCCACCACTGGGCACACAAGCACACACACTCAGACAACAACTTGTTTTTATTGAACAGAGAGAGACATAGACACAAACTCAGGGAGAGACACAGACACACTCAGGGAGAATTTGTCTTGGACTGCCAATTTACCTAACCAGTTCATCCTGAGTCATCATGGACCTTTTGGCTGCATCTCTGATCAGTATTCTCCTTGTTTGAAATGAAAGTTTAGAGGGATGGCCGGGTCTTGGAAGATTTGCAGTGGTCTGATACTCCTTCCATTTCAATATGATCACTGTTGTGTCTTTACTACAACATAGTAAATATGAATAAATGATTCAACTTAGAGGTAGAACGAACATGACTTCTAGTTAGCTTCATGGTAGTCTCAATTTTGCACATATATCACTGCACTGGCAGATAACCTATAGGTAAACTCAGTAGCTAGGGGAGTGGTTCCGCTGAAGTAAATAGATCCACTTTATATGCTACAATCACAGTGCTCAGTGGGGGGTGGAAGTGTGTCAAACCCTAGACGTCAGATTGGCTACCATGTATGTCAATCAAAATACAACCGTCAGTGCTGATGGACGATAGCCTGTCATTCATCCACTACTTTTTAATGTCATGCGATCTACCCACACTTCCTTCACAAAATCCCGGACTAATTTGAAATCCCCCCCCGGACATTTTTTAGGTCTCAAAAGTAGGACATGTCCGTCTGGTCACCCTATCTCTGCACATTAAACAGAACCCTGAGACTATCACAGAGCAGGTGCATTTATATGGAGACGTGATTGCAGTAGTGAACCGTGACAATTAAACCTAGGCCCCCCCCCCCCCCCCCCCCCCCCCCCCGAAAATAATTTGATTCCTTTCCTAATTAACTGCAATAAATAAAAAAACTGAGATGACAGTATAGTTTTAGAAACGCAATACACAATAATATCTGTACTAGATAACTTCTTAAGCAAAATAAGGTTCCAACAAAATAAGGTTCCATAGCTCCGTGTTCCTCGGAAGCGGAATATGTAAACAACGCACACGAGTGCATCAAAGGTGTCGTTTTGCTTAAAATAAACAGTCTTTGGTTCCTGTTTTATGCTTGTTTTATTAACACATGTGCACGTAACTACTGATCGCCATTATCGTTCATCTCGTTCTCCCGCTCTCACGTTCTCGCAATAACTCCAAAACATCAACTATACTACATATTCCTCCCTTGTTTAGAACAAAAGTCTATCTGTAACTAACAAACATATTTTCTTATACAGCTCAACACATATTGTTCCAAAAATCTCCAATCAAACAAGACATTATTACTATTATTATTAATTTTTTTTTATGTCTCTCTATATCTGATGGGCTTTCTAATAACACGGCCCTTCCTGGTAGTAATGACCTCAGGAACAGCTAGTTCAGTTTCAGGTGGGGTCTCATCTACTGGAGCAGTCTCAGCAATAGGCGTATCCTCTGTGTCATTATTAGTTTGAGTATGGTGTGCCAAAGGATGTTCAAAAGTGTCAAAGTCCATTACCACAGGTGTATGTCGAAGATGTTTGACATTTCGGATCACTTTTGATCCATCCTCTGTGTTGACCAGTTCAAAAGAGTTGTCTGCTGTGTTTCTCAGTAGTACATAGCGAATATCTTTGTACGTGGGATCCAACTTTCCATTCTCCAGACTGGCAATGTAGACCACGTCACCAACTTTAAAGTTGTGTTCCTTTGCCCTGTTGGTCTGGTCAGCATACTGTTTCATTTTAGTTTTATATTTATCGTGATGGATTCTGACATCTGCTTCTCTTTCCTGTTCTTTTGGATTTTCTCTTTTCTTCTCCAGGATAGGACACTTTGTGCGGATGTCTCGTCCAAACATGAGCATGGCTGGTGTTTCTCCTGATGCTCTGTGTGGTGTAGAGCGATATGCCATTAGGATCTTTGGAAGTTCCTCTTGCCATGTTTTTCCTTCACACTTGGTTGCTCTGAAGGCTTTCTTCAAGTATCTGTGAAATCTTTCAATTCTTCCGTTGCTTTTTGGGTAATACGGTGATGCTCTGATGTGCTTAATGCCACTTGACTTAAGAAATAACTCAAAAAACTGTCCTACAAACTGCCTTCCATTGTCAGTAACAGCCTCTAACGGATAACCAAACCTAGCAAATATTTTTGTCAGCTCTGTGATCACAGTAGCTGAAGAGATATCTGAAATAACTACGGCCTCTGGAAAGGACGTAAAGTTGTCTATCACAGTTAGCACATACTTGTTTTGGATAGGACCCACTAGATCAATACCTATCTTGGTCCATAGTCTTGGTGGTAGCTCCAGTGGTTGAAGAGGTTGATCTTCATGTAGTTGTTGGTTATGCACACAGTTTCTAATTAGTCTTTCTACATCTAGGTCCATATTTGGCCAGTAGAATTTGCTTCTTAGGTATTGTTTTGTGCGGACCACCCCTTGGTGAGTCTCATGTGCAACCATAAGTGCTTGTTTTATCATTGTTTTTGGTAGTATTATTCTGTGTCCCCTCAGCACAAGTCCATCATATGTGCACAACTCTCCAGCGCATCTGTTGTAAGGCTGAAGTTCCTCTGGAACAGGATTTGGCCATTTTCCTGTCTCCACAATTGTCTTTAGTTGTTTCAGAGTGTCATCCTCTGTCATTTTCTGTTTGATGTCCTCAAGATTCATGGCTTTTACCTCATTCATTGTCACTGACAACACTCTGTCCACATAAGTGTCCACATACTCATTGTACTCTGTCTCTGGTAAAGGGAGTCGTGAGAGTGAATCTGCTACATTAGACTTTCCACCAATATGCTCTATCTTGTAATCATATGGTTGTAGTCTCAAGCTAAGTCTTTGTATTCGTGGTGGTAACAGCGTTGCTTTCTCTGGGTTAAACATATAAATGAGGGGTTTGTGGTCTGTTTGTAAAGTAAACTTGGCCCCCCATAAGTACGTTCTAAAATGTTCCACAGCCCATACACATCCCAAAGCCTCACGTTCTATCTGAGAATAGCGACGTTCTGTTGGGGTCAGTGAACGACTTGCGTACGCCACTGGCTTGTTCTGTCCATCTGATTGGGTCTGTAATAAAACTGCACCTAGTCCTACTGGACTCGCATCACTAATGACGACTGTAGGAGCATTTAGTTTAAAGTAAGCCAGACATGGCTCACTTACCAGAGCTTCTTTCATTGCTTTGAATGATCTCTCTGTTTCACTTGTCCAGTCCCATGCTTGTCCTTTTCTAGTTAGCTTCTGTAGTGGTTCTGATAAGTTTGCATAATTTGGTATAAACTTCATTAGAAATCCACAGGTGCCTAGGAATGAGCGGAGTAACTGGACATTTTCAGGTCTTGGTGCTTTGCGGATGGCTTCTACCTTTCTCAGGTCGGGTTTAATTCCTTCTGCAGTGATCACATGCCCAAGTATCTCAATTTGTTGTAGACCGAAGATACACTTGTTTCTATTGAGGGTTAAACCTCTGTCCTTGAATCGTTGAAAGACTTGTCTCAGTCTCTGTTCAAGCTGCTCTTCATTCTCACCGAAGATCACAACGTCATCCATATAACAGACAGTGCCAGGCATTCCACATAACATCGAGTCCATAGCCTTCTGATAGGCTTCAGGTGCGCTCGATAATCCAAATGGAACTTTTCTGAAGCGATAGCACCCTCTGTGTGTGATGAATGTCGTTAGAGGTCTGGATTCTGGGGCTAAGTCACACTGCCAAAACCCTTTCCGTGCATCCAGTTTAGCAAACACTTTTGCTCCCTGCACTGCTTGTAAGATGCTGTCCACCGTTGGCACTGGATGCCTCTCCCTGATCACGGCTTTATTCACTTCTCTAAGGTCTATGCATAGCCTCACTTCTTTTGTATCTTTCTTAGGTACAATCAGGATATTAGAAATCCATTCTGATCCTTCATTCACTTCTTCTATGATACCTTGATCAAGCATCCTGTCTAGCTCCTGGTTTACAGCTTCCATCATGGGATAAGGGACTCTCCTTAAACCCTGTGCTACAGGTGGGATTTTGGCATCCACTGTGACCTTGTGACTATAACCTTTAATCTGACCTAGTCCTTTGAAGATCAGCGAGTACTCTTTAACAAGTTCCTCAAATCTATCTGTATACCCTACTGTGTTAATTTTTTCTCCAGTGTTAAGTATATTTAATTCAAAGCTTGTTTTTCTGCCCAGCAGTGCTTCTACATTTCCGTCTACCACATATATATCATCTTTGACTACTTTATCTTTCCACGTCATTTCTGCTTCAAAGTATCCAACACACTTAAGTGGAGTGGTTTGAGCATAGGCATAAATTTTTTTTTTAGTTGGTTTCAGCTTTGTTCTAGTGGACATTGTTCTTTTATACAGGTCTTGTCCTATAAAGTTTCTTCCACTTCCTGTATCTATGACCATTTTCAGCCATTGTCCATTAACCTTGACTCTTTCAGTACCTTCAGGATCCACTGCGTGGATGAATTCATCAGAATCTGAATCCTCCTGTAGTACTGCTCTCACAGGTTTTCCTGACTTTGTCTTTTCTTTATCCTTATATCTGTCTTTACTTTTGTCACCGTTGTTTTCTGGCTGTACTTTCTTTTTCTTTTTAAAACACATGCGTGCGTAATGTCCCGTTTTCTGACAGTAAAGACAGGTCGCTGACTTGGCTCCACATTCATCTGCTGTGTGAGTGTTCATTCCACATCTGTGACACTGGGTGTCGCTGTTGGCTTGCTCTTGGCTGCTCTTTCCTCCTCGACCAGTTCTGGGTTTCCGTCCGCGGTCAGAACGTGCACCTTTCCTAGTAAAATGAACCTGGTTGTCACTTGCTCTGTGAGCAACACTCTCTGTGAAAAGTTTGGATTCTGTCTGTGCTGCTTCAAAAGCTCTTGCAGTTGACAATGCTTTATCTAAACTCAGCCCCTCCTCCTGCAACAATTTGTGTCGCAGTTTTTTCATGGCACATTTTTCCACTATCTGATCCCTTAGCATGTCGTTCTCCAGCGTGCCAAAATCACACGACTTTGCTAGTTCTCTTAATGAATTTACAAAAGCATCTATTGACTCATCGGGGCACTGAGCTCTCTGTCTAAACTTGTGTCTTTCTAAGACGACGTTCTTTCGTGGAGTAAAATATGTGTCTAGAGCAGCAACAGTCTGTGCATATGTACCTTTATCTCCAGGTAGATTAGCAAAAATTCTCTGCGTAGGCGCTCCTATGCAATGCAAAAGAGTGGCTCTCCTTACCAAATCCTGCGCGTTAATAGTTCCACTGGCAACTTCGAAAAAGCTATAAGAGTCCTTCCATAGGTTATACTCGGTAAATAAATCAGACGCACCCAGGTTCAGTGGGGCGGGCGGAACCAGTTGAGCGTAGCCGGGTCCTGGCGCAGCACGTGCTGCTCCTTGCTGTAGCTCGTTATCCGACATTTTCTTTTTAATTTATCGGTATTCCTATAATGCCTGGTACTCCTATTTTGCCTGTGGGTTCCTGGCAGATCGGGTCCTCGTCGCCAAATGTCGTGTTGCTTAAAATAAACAGTCTTTGGTTCCTGTTTTATGCTTGTTTTATTAACACATGTGCACGTAACTACTGATCGCCATTATCGTTCATCTCGTTCTCCCGCTCTCGCGATAACTCCAAAACATCAACTATACTACAAAAGGAATGAATCGAAACTAGCTATCTTGCTAACGCCAGCTAGTGTCGCCACAGCGGGCGAAAATTATCATACAGTTAAGCCCACCCACTAAGAGGGAAGATATGATTGGTCAATTTTACTGTTATTTGAAACTGGTATAGGCCCTTTTCACAACAAAACGGAAATACATCACCGCCGGGTAAAACAAGTTCCGGTACTCGCAGAAGATAGTTGTTGTCAATTCACCTCAGCATGGAGCGTGTGTTTACTTCATCCCTGTCGTCGCTGCCGAGACTGAATTTTAAATACGTTTCCAGTATCGTTGGAGAACATTCAACAACGAATGGTTCCAAGTTAAATAGAGGCTACAAATTGTTTGTAGAATAATTTATTCACTTATACCAGGGTAAGCTAACACCAGCTAGCACTAGCTAGGTAACTATTATTTAAGGTATAGCTGGTTCCATTAGTCATCCTACGGAGTGGTAAAACAGTCTATATTATTATGATATATATTATAATATTACAAATGATACTGACAGCTTTAGTTAACAATATCTAGCTAGGTTAAGCTGGGCGTACACTGTGCGATTTTTGGCCCATTTTCAGCCGATTTTTCACTCGTGCGACTATTTTTGCGATCGGGCTGAGTTTCGGCTCAATCGCGTGTCGTGCATCGTATAGTTTACACAGGTAAACGAGGAGCGATTCACACCTCACGACCAACGCCCGATCAGAAATCGCAGCGTCGCAAGAATATCAAACATGTTTGAAATTCAAATCGCTCCTCGTGAGAGTATTGCACTGTTGAAGCAGCTCCACGAGCGGACTCTCCCTGCGATTTAGTCGTAGTTTGAGCTGGAGCTAAGCACATGATTTAAAATATCGTAGTGTACGCCCAGCTTTAGCAAGCCAAGGGACGTCAGCTATTGATTGTTTGGTTTACATCAGTATCAATAAAGTTCATGACACACACCAAGTTATTACGTGTTATTGTTTATTCAGTGTCCAATATAGTCGACAGCAAAGTGATGGTCAGAGCTAAATGCTACCGAGCAGAGCTGGATGCTAGCGGATCACAACTAGTTTCAGAGCCGTTTCAGTGGAACAGTTGCTGTCCGCACTAGTAGATGTCGTGGTGTACTGCCAGCCGAGGGCTTGCTCTTTTCTAGCTAGATGCTATCGGATCACGGCTAGAAGCTAGCGAACCGGGGCTAGAAGCTATCGGATCGGGGCTAGAAGCTATCGGATCACGGCTAGAAGCTAGCGAACCGGGGCTAGATGCTAGCGAACCGGGGCTAGATGCTATCGGATCACGGCTAGAAGCTATCGGATCACGGCTAGAAGCTAGCGAACCGGGGCTAGAAGCTAGCGAACCGGGGCTAGAAGCTAGCGAACCGGGGCTAGAAGCTATCGGATGACGGCTAGAAGCTACCGAACCGGGGCTAGAAGCTAGCGAACCGGGGCTAGAAGCTATCGGATGACGGCTAGAAGCTAGCGAACCGGAGCTAAAAGCTAGCGAACCGGAGCTAAAAGCTAGCGAACCGGAGCTAAAAGCTAGCGGACCGGGGCTAGATGCTATCGGACCGGGGCTAGAAGCTAGCGAACCGGAGCTAGAAGCTAGCGAACCGGGGCTAGATGCTAGCGGGTAACAGCTAGATGCTAGCGGATGTACGTGTACTCCCAGCCGAGAGCTTGATCTTTCAAACGCGGACAGCAACTGTTCCACTGAAACCGGCTGGGAACAGTAACAGTACTGGGGACAGTAACAGTACTGGGAACAGTAACAGGGAACAGCACCAACTTTTAGCCACGAGCTTCCTGCTATGTAGTCTGCAGCAGTGAAATGCTGGCTACACACAAAGATGCTCCGTATCACAAAGTTTTCCCCTTCATCCCTCCTAATTGCACAAACCCATTTTCTTTTCTGCTCGTCGTCAGCCGGATAACCATAGAAACTGAGATACGACTGTTTTTGCTTCGAGATCGAGCACCCTGGTGCACTGCAAAAGCTCTTGTTATTGGACTCTGCCATTGTTTAATGTGTAACGGAAGTAACTTTACCCTGCAACGAGAGCTTCCGGAAGAAAAAATGCGGAAGTGTGAAAAGGGCCTATTGCGCTGAATTATAACTGCCAGGCCCTCTGTAAACGAACAGCGGGACCACCAATCACCAACATTCTGCGGAGGCATCACAGTTCTGATAGGGGGAGACACAGGCTCACAGGCTTCCACTTAACCCCTCACCTTCCAACACAGATTGAATAGACATGGTTGAATAATTTATTTGCTTATATTTTTGTAATTGTTTAGATGTCGATTGTCAAACTGTAAGTAGATTTAAAAAATTGGATAAATTGTATTATATATATTTATGTTTTAAGAATATTTTAGGCCCTCTGAGAGGGCGTAGAGGGCCCTGACGATTCTCCACTGCTTGATTGCACACAGGTGGATTATATTTATCATGATCAGTCATTTAGGACAACACTGGATGATTCAGAAATCCTCACTGAACTTCTGGAGTGAGTTTGCTGCACTGAAAGTAAAGGAGCCAAAAAATATTGCACGCTCCACTTTTCTGTTTTTTTTTTATTTGTTAAGAGTTTAAAATATCCAATAAATTTTGTTCCACTTCACAATTGTGTCTCACTTGTTGTTGATTCTTCACAAAAAGAACATTTTAATATCTTTATGTCTGAAGCCTGAAATGTGGAAAAAAGGTTGAAAGGTGTATATATATATATATATATATATATATATATATATATATATATATATATATATATATATATATATATATATATGTCCAACTGCTCATTTACATGATAAATAATGTGTGTGCACAGGTGAAGTTGACCTTCGCACAGAGTGGAACTCTACATTTTGATACAGATGTTACCATGGAGATACCAAGCCACACTGTTTTGGCTTATGGTGTCAGAGAGCTGAACATCCAAAACGACAGCCACTATGGTTAGTGTGTTCTTTAGTGTGTACTTTAGGGTGTGTGTGAATCTATGTGTGAGTGTTCTCATCATTTAAACATATCTGAATATAAAGACTACTATCGAACTATATTGTATATTTAGACTGTCTGTGTGTTTTCAGATATCAGCATGTATCCTGAGGGCTTAGAGGCGGATGACTTTACAGAGTCTAATAGTGAGGAAGAAGTGGATGGCTTACTGGCAGCACCAGAAATACAAGAAGGGTCCTCACTGAGCGCGCTCAGTTCAGGTGTGTGTGTGTGTGTGTATGTAAGTAGAAAACAGAATAACTAAATTGACCTGTGACTGCTCTTCCCTTTTCGTCAGGCTTTGTAGGATCCGCGTCATTTATAACATCTTTCTGTGTAATGCACATCACCGAGATTTACATTTATAACATTTACATTTATGGCATTTGGCAGACACCCTTATCCAGAGCGACTTACATTTTATCTCATTTTTTTTATACAAGTGAGCAATTGAGGGTTAAGGGCCTTGCTCAGGGGCACCTCAGTCATAGCCTCAGGTCTGGGAATCGAACCCACGACCCTCCGGTCACAAGACCAGTTCCCTAACCACCAGGCCATGACTGCCCACCATAACATTAAGCAGAATGAATTCTAGCCAGTAAAAGAGGTTAGAGGCCCAGGTGGCACTAAACTAGGATACTGGCAGATAAAGGAGTTAATGCTGAGACCTCAAAAAAAATACAAGTACCAAGAGTGTTCAGTTAATCAGTAGTAGTAGAATAGATGTACAATATTAGTGATCATTTCCTCCACAAATAGATGAGTGTTCAGTCTGTGTTTGAAAACTGCAGGACACTCAGCTGTTCAGGTAGTTGGTGGAGGTGAGAGCCCAGACAGAGAAGAGCCTTCATGTTTGTGTTCCATGAGACTTGAAGGATGGTGTTTCAAGTCAAGCCATCCTTGCGGTTGGAAGTGCTTATGGTTTGGATCGGGCTTTAACCATTGCCACGGTCTAGAGAGGGGCGAGTCCATTTTTTGCTTTGTAGGCCAGCATCAGGATTTTAAAACTGATATGAAAAGGAAGTGGAAGTGGAGTAAAGCACTGAACACCCGAGCAGCCACTTAACTGTAGCAGTTAATATATGTGCTTTTCAAGACACACAAGGGCATGTGTTGAGTGGCTTTGACTGTGTGTGTGTGTGTGTGTGTGTGTGTGTGTGTGTGTGTGTGTGTGTGTGTGTGTGTGTGTGTGTGTGTGTGTGTGTGTGTGTGTGTGTTTCTCTCTGCTGCAGAGTTGGAGGAAGCAAAGTCTCTCTTGTGTTTGTTGGCTGGTCTGTCACATCAGTCTTGCTCCCCTCTGCTACTGCAGCTCCGACAGATTCTACTGAACCGTGACTATTTGTCTGTTTTGGAGGACAGACTGGAGGAGCTGGTCTATGATGATGCTCCCAGCCTTTACCACAGCAGCTGCTCTCACTCTCCTCATCAGATTATTGACACGTTCTTGGATCTGCTGATACAGTCTGACACAACCAGTGAAACGAGTCTGTCCACAGAATCCACCAATCCTGGAGCTTCCATGAGGTTGTCCAAGCAGAATCAGAAAGTCCTGGTTGCCATGTACAACCTCGTGAGTGCAGCTATTGGTGGGTGAACCTAAACTTACACTCTGGCCTTGTATGTATGTCAGTTGTGTCATCATACAATCGGTGATGTATTATTCTTGTGTGTTTGGTGATTAGGTTTGACAGATGATGGACTCCTCTTACTAGAAAACTTCTGCTCTTCACAAGAACTCAATGAGTTAAATGAATTAGTAAGTCTCATGTCTCTTGGATTCTTCACTGTAGGGTCATCAGTGCTCTCCGTCTAATATCTACAACGCTCTACCTGAGTTCTCTGGAAATTGCTGCCACCTTGGGTCTGTTTTACTGCACTGTACTATTTTTTATTGGTAATTTATTTATTTATTGGAGTGATCCTATGTATGTCTTTTGCATGTAAGCTTAGACTGCCCCTTGGGATCTAACCTGTTTGCTTTGCCTGACTACACCCTTGTTGACTACACCCTTGTTGACTACACCCATGTCTTACACTCTTCATAAAATGTGTGAATGGATCCATCTCCTGACCCCAAGTCTCTAATGTCAGTTACACTATTTTCCTTGGAAATGTCTGGATCTTTAGTTCCTTGTGGGTTAGACAGGAGACATTGTGTGCAGTCCATGGTTTTTACTGTTCCTGTTATTGTACAGTGATTCAGAGGATTGTCCTTCATAGACGTCCTTAATGAAGTGTTATTTGTGTGTTTGTGCTCTGATCAGGTAACCCTCCTAACACACAACTCCCAGCCCCTCCTCCTCACAGACCTGCCTGCTCCCCTGCAGAGTGAGGACCTGCTCAGGAGGGTGGAGCAGCTGTTCAGCTCATCCAATGTTGGACTGAAGACTGAAGATGGAAAACTGTGGACAGAGATTACATGCAGTAGTGAAGTCTTCCCCTACCTACTATGCGTTGTCATTCATGGCCTTGCGTACCTGAGTGAGATCCAGTGATAGTTGTGCTGAAGTATAATGCCTTATACAATACTAAAGCATGCTAGTAGAGTTAGGTAGTACAGTTAATCCACTTCCTGTCCAAGAAACATATTTAGCTAAATGTGTCTTTATTTGATATTAATACAAATGCTGTATCTGAATTAATTCTGAGTTTCAGCAAAGTGTCTGAAAAGCATTGCAGATTTTTTATGTTATAAAAACCATGCAACCTACATTTAATCTGGAGCAAACCAAAAGTAAAGAACTTTGTGAGAGCTTTATCTTCAGGAATGGTCATCTTCTGCAAGAGGAGATCTTTGGGGAAATTAGCAGCTACATGTGGTTTTAGGTAAGCAGGGCATTCCTAGACTGTGCAGGGCCCTGGGGTTCAGCCCAAGAACAAATATTCAATACAATCTTTAACAAGTGTTCCTGAGGTCAAACCCAGAATTCGATCAGATCTTTCTTTTAAGGGGTTTTATGGGTTACTATATAAGTAATTTTTTTATGAGATTTATTGAATATGTGAAAACACAAGCAGCACACCAACATGTTCTGCTGTGAGCTCCATCCTGTCCCTCTGCCTGCATGCCTGTTTACTGAGAAAATGTCTTTTGTGCACCTAGAGAACAGGATGATATAACAATGGAGAGTGGAATGAATTAGATATATCCTCTGTACCTTTTTCACCAGTAAAATGTTATTCTTTTTAGTTTTGGTTTATATTTCTTTTATTGGCTGTCTCTATTCACTATTAAAACTGCTTTATATTTCTTTTATTGGCTGTCTCTATTTACTATTAAAACTGCTTTAAACACATTGTTTTAAGTGTGAGTCATTACATCCACTACCTTAATAGTTGACCTGTTAGTGGTCCATACATTTTCAGAGAATGTTTCTCCATACAAAAAATGTGGATAGAAGAGCTGACTAAGACGTTATTGTAAAGCCTCGTTAATACACTCATCCATGTTCTTACTAGCTCTTACTAACTCTTACTAGTTCTTACTAGTTCTTACTAGCTCTTACTAACTCTTTCTAGCTCTTACTAGCTCTTACTATCTCTTACTAACTCTTACTAGTTCTTACTAGCTCTTACTAGAATTAGACTAGCTCCAAGTTTTCTCTTCAGATGACTCATCAGATGTTTTCTCTGTGTCATAAAAAGAATCTTCTTCATGTAGGTCAGATAGATTCACCAACACTCCCTCATCTTCATCTTGGCTGTAACGCAGTGGTAGCCAGACTGCATCAAGCGGATAGAACAGTAACTAAAATTACACTCTGCATTTGCTTGTTTTTTGTAATAATAGGGTTTTTCGTACACTGCCTGTGCTCAGAACTGTGTAGTGTACATTTGAAATGTGCGATACTTTGCCAATTGTGATTTTTACACCACAATCGAAATTTGTCCTTCGCTTTTAACCCATCTGTGCAGTCAGAACACACACACACACACTAGTGGTTACTAGGAGGCTGTGGATCACACATGCCCAGAGAGATGGGCAGCCCTAGCCCTGGCACCCAGGAAGCAGTTGGGGTTAGGTGCCTTGCTCAAGGGCACCTCAGTCATGGCCTGTCTGGGAATCAAACCCACAACCCTCCGGTCACAAGACCAGTCCCCTAACCGCCAGGCAGCGAGTGACATGTCAGACCACATTTCTCCACAGTGCAATAAAAAAACAGACAGCAATCAATTCAGAGTGCCCACAATGTGTTAATGGTGATTTTACATAATCTCCTGCTGACCACTTTGGGGACATCACTACAAACACAAACCATTTTTATCTATCCAGGATCACCAGATCACCAGACACCTTCTTCATTATTAAATATGTAATTAAAAAGACATTAGGTACATTAGAATGTTAATTGTTTAAAAAGTCAAACCCCAGGAGTTTTATTTTTATCTGGTTTTGTGAAGTGTGGTAGTGAGACATTTACAGCACCTAATCGCTGCTATTATAAAACAAGCATTCGAATACCAGTCGTGACTCGTGAGTAATTAATATTATTCTAACTTAGACCTATCTGACATGACCCGCGTAGTTCCGAAAAAAACCCTTCCAAAGCTTCGCGGAGTGTTATTAACGATGGTGAGGTCAAAGTAGTGTTTGTGCGTGTACTGGGTAAAAAGGTCCACGTCTTGATACAATGTATCTTAAATCAGAGATATTTGGATTAGGGTGAGAGGTTTGGTTCCGATTCCTAATGTAAGAACCCGTATCCTCAGTTTGATAGGCAGATTAAACAGCCAATGGGTGCTCAGCAATCTGCAAAACAGGCAGTGATGTTGGACTTTTTAGTTTTGACGCGTGAAGATTTTGACTTGTGTTCACAAAACTTTGGACGCATTTGCTCTAGAAGAGAAAGTTCGTTGGACACATCTCTTGATTCGCTCCTTTCTGTTTCATCCCGTATTTGTTGCTCGACGATAGATTTTGGACGTCCGTCTAATTAAAGGTAAGAAGATTATGTAATCCGTCTGTTCATATTAATTAACAAAAAAGTCAATTAATTAAGAAATTCGATGTAAACATAAATGTAGAATATTTGACTATTAAATCTTCAACTTTATTCTGTAGCCAGAGTAGTTCGGACACAGCTGAAGATTAAACGTTCACTAGCCCACACATTTTAAGTGTGTCGTAGTCGTTATTCGAACATACTCTTATACCAAGGAGCGACGGTGAAGAACATACTCGTCTTGCTTAAATACCAGATGCAGTAGATTATATGATAGTTCACAAATGCTTGACGCGATTGATATGCAAGCTGAGATAGATAATATATATTTGAATAGAATATTTTAAATAGTTTTCCAGATTATTATCTTATTTACTTTACTTTTTACATTATTTTATTTTGTTACATTTTATGTTATTTTAATATTTATTTTATTAAATTATTATTAATATTTTATAATTTGTCATTATTTTATTATGTTTGTTTCCTTTTTATCTTAAATTTCTTTTAACATTTTCTTTTGTCTTATCTTTGCTTTTTTAATGTTTCTTTTTATTTATTTATTTATTTCTGTAAAACACTTTTGCATATTACAGGAGTTGCATGTATGTATTAAAGATGCTATACAAATAAGATAAGATAAGAGATAAGATAATCCTTTATTAATCCCTCAGCAGGGAAATTTGCATTGTTACAGCAGCAGAGAATAGTGTCAGGAAATACACAGATATAAGATCCGAATATGAATATTCAGATATAAATGAAAATTAAATAAAGAGTATAAATACATATGCAATGTATGTTCTAGGCGCGTATGTCGAAGAGCTGGAAGAAAGATAAGTTGCATGTTTCTAAAGACGCTCTTTGTGAAAGCCTGTTGGCGTATCAGAATGCTGTTAAGGCTGCTAAAATGCAATATTTTTCCAAGCCCCAAGTTCTTTTTAATATTTTTAACTCTCTTGTTAATCCCAGTGATAACTCTCCAGTGGTACCTTCACTTACGCTCTGTGATAGTTTTCTTACATTTTTTATTGAAAAAAATTTATCTATCTATCCAAATTATCTATCTATCTGCAGGCATTATCTCTGATTTTACCATCCCTTCTTCATATAATTTATTTAATCAATTTGAGCCAGTATCTCTATCCTCACTGACCAATGTAGTTCAGCATTTACGACCTACAAATTGTTCTACAGATAGCATTCCTTCTCGTCTGTTTAAAGAAATATTTAGTACAGTGTCCTCCAATATACTTTTGTTTATTAATTCTTCTCTTAGTACCAGATGTGTTCCAGCTGCTCTCAAACATGCGGTTGTAAGCCTCTTATTAAAAAGAAAAACCTTGATCCCTCTGTGTTGTCTAATTTTAGGCCCATTTCTAAATTACCATTTTTATCTAAAATTTTAGAAAAAGTGGTTTTTAATCATATTCAATCATTCCTAGCGGCTAATGATATTTACGAGAAGTTTCAATCTGGCTTTAAACTTTTACATAGCACTGAGACAGCACTATTGAGAGTTTGTAATGACTTAATGGTAACTATTGACTCAGGTAGCCCAACTATGTTAGTGCTTCTCGATATGACAGCTGCTTTTGATACAGTGGATCATGAGATCCTTTATCACGGCTAGAGCAGTGGGTGAGTATTACGGGATCTGCTCTTTTTTGGTTTAAATCCTATTTAACTGATCGTAGTTTTTCTGTGCAGTTAGGGGAATTCACTTCATCCACCGCTCCCCTTACTTTTGGGGTCCCCCAGGGTTCTATCCTTGGACCGATTCTCTTTTTACTCTATATGTTACCATTAGGGTCAATTTTCAAGAAATATAATCTTTCTTTCCATTTTTATGCTGATGATGTCCAGATTTACTTGCCTTTGAATTCTCAATCTGTTAACCCTGTACAGACATTACTTGATTGTTTGACTGATGTTAAAGCCTGGATGTCTGCACATTTTTTGAACCTCAGTGATAATAAGACTGAAATTATTATGTTTGGCTGTGGCCCAGCAGATATAGCCGCTGGCTCGTTAGGCCCCCTATCAGCAAAGCTACAGTCTTCCATTAAAAATCTTGGGGTGATATTGGATGACAGGCTGAAATTTGATTGCCAGGTTAGCTCAGTTGTGAAAAATAGTTTTTATCATTTAAGGATTTTATCTAAAGTTAAAGGATATCTGCCATATAGAGAGTTTGTAACTGTAATTCATGCTTTTATTACTACAAGATTGGACTATTGCAACTCTCTCTATTCTGGCCTTGACCAGTCATTGGTGCGCCGTTTACAGCTTGTGCAAAATGCAGCAGCCCGTCTCCTTACTGGTAAACGTAAACGGGATCATATATCCCCGGTTCTAGCCTCTCTTCATTGGCTTCCAGTTGCTTTTAGAATAGATTAAAAAATTTTAATGTTTATTTTTAAAGCCCTTAATGGACTAGCCCCTCAATATTTGATAGAGCTTCTTCATATTCATGCTCCTGCTAGACTCTTGAGATCATCAAGTCAGCTTCTATTGGTCCCTCCTAGAACAAAACTTAAAACCAAAGGTGACAGAGCCTTTGCAGCAGTAGCTCCTAGGCTCTGGAATAATTTACCTGAGCACATTCAATCTGCTGATTCCCTTGAGACTTTTAAATCTTCTTTAAAAACATATTTATTTTCATTGGCATACAATCATAGTTAAGTACATTTTTAATAGATTCTATTTTATTTTAACTCTGCCTATTTGGGCTATTGTATTTCATGTATTTTATGCTACTGTTATTGTTATTGTATTCTTTTTTGTTCATTGATTTTAACTACTTGAAAGTTGTAATACTGCTGAATTTACCTTAGCTTTGATATCGCTTCTCATTTGTACAGCACTTTGGTCAACCTCGGTTGTTTTAAATGTGCTATATAAATAAAGCTTGACTTGACTTGACTTGACTTAAACAGTTATGGTTATTGCACATGGTAGATTAAATATTCCACATGGTATATTTAGATATTGCACATGGTAGAACAGTAAGAGCAGTAAAGTACAATGAGCAGTTTGTTGTACAGTACAGATGAGCTATGGAGAGCAGGGCTGTTGTACAGTCTGACAGCGGCTGGAAGGAAGGACCTACACACACAGCGCGGGTGCAGCAGCCGGGCACTGAAGGAGCTGCTCAGTGCTGACAGGGAGTGGTGCATGGGGTGGGACAGGTTCTTCAACATGTGCTTGAGTTTGGTCCTTGTCTTCCTGCCTCCCACCACCTCCACTGGGTCAAGATGGCCCCCCCAGGACAGAGCTGGACTTCTTGATGATTTTGTTCAGATTTTGTTCAAAAATAAAGATTATTATTATTATTATTATTATTATTATTATTATTATTATAGAACAGAGGGAGGAGACGAATGGCACGAGACACAATTTAGGTCAATAGTCAGAAAGCAATCCGAAATGCAGGCAGATGTCCAGAGGAGAAAGGCAGGAATCAGGGT
Organism: Brachyhypopomus gauderio; assembly: GCF_052324685.1. NCBI lineage: Eukaryota > Metazoa > Chordata > Actinopteri > Gymnotiformes > Hypopomidae > Brachyhypopomus > Brachyhypopomus gauderio. The sequence goes on along the minus strand of NC_135216.1, from coordinate 19,048,780 downwards.
GAGGAACACGATCCAGGGTCCGAACCAGAGAATTCCAAAACCATCCAAGCAGAGGTCCATACAGAAGGCGTAACGATATGCTCTCAAAAGAGTCGGCAAACTCTAGACGTTCCTAGAGTCTGTAATATAAGGAATGCAGTCTGGAAAATGTACTACAGCTGAGTAGCGATTCACTCAAATTCTGGCGATGACCCCTGACCTCTGGTAGCTTCTGTTCCGACAGTACAGACCCGAATCACAGTAACATCTGTACTGGGACGACAGTGCGGGATCGTAATTGAACACAATCGAACGGTCAAAATTGGTGCACGGTCGGGTTAGTTTATCAATTGTTGAAGTGCTACACACTTCACGTGCTCTTTGATGTCTAGAGAGACAACCAATCCGAGTGGTTATTTCAAATCACCAAAACTTTATTCTCAAGCAAAGATATCTTTGGAAATCTTACAGCACAGCGCAGTGTGCTCCTCTAGCAAGATCTGAACATTAACAGTTTAAACAGTCACATCTTGTCACTCCATCATGCGCATTTGATGCTGTGTACAATCTTCTTTTAAATCCCAAATAAGGAATTATGTTGCACATTCTACAGTTGGCTTCGCCAATATTCTTAGTTCCTCATATTGTAAATATTGATGTGTTGCAAGTTATTTTTCATGGTCCCTTCTGCTGACCCCACATGAGATCAGCACATCTTACTTCAAGCGCCATATCACCTAGAACAGAACATCCTGTGTTATGATGCAATTTGTCTGTTGACAGTTGACATGAAACCTAAAACGTAAGACTAGGATGTCGATCAAATCTTCATTCTGTCCATTTAATTACCCATATTTTAGTGTACTTGTGCAAAGTAGCATAGAAAACAGAGAAATGACGCGCATCCAAAGGAGTAGGAAAATAAACACTATCCACGTGCAAGATCACGTGGGCTCGGAAGTCGCTGGTCGGTTTTCGGTTACCGGGGAGTCCGCGAAGCTGCGCGCACAAAGTGCTCGTGGTAACGCGGGGTTTTGTATTCAAGCAAATTAATAAAACACTTTTAATATAAACAAACCTCCCATTTGGAGCTGGTCCAGTCCGAAGTAATAGCAGAATACGATGCTTGTGTTTTAAGGGAAAAGGAAAAAAAACTATGATAATCTGATTTTGTAATTCTTTATTTCCTATAATGTCACATTATTTATTATTATTATTATTATTATTTAATGTCAGAATTATTTTTAGTTTTTAGCCGTTTAGCTCCATTCACCACTCGCTTTACAAGGACACTCTCACTAATTTTTTTAATATAAGGAGAAATAGGGGGTGGCCAGTCTCCTCTTGGCGTAGCTCTGGTAAAAAAAACCCCTCTCACTAAATCACTGTTCGTTATGGGAAATGTACGGTAGTGAATATACTGTGTTCAATAAGATGGAAACATTTCATTATGATAGCAGCTGCCAGCCACCCTCCTGTCTCAGACAGCACTTCTTACATTTCAGACATTACACGTAGAGATTTCATCTTTCTTTATAAGAAAGAATCAACAGCCTTCCCATCAGTGTTGCATATTACAGGTGATTAACATTTATGATATTATACACAAAACTGAAATTTTTTAATTTATATTTTAAAGTAAATTTTCAGCCATCCATCACACATACACAAACTCATGTCCTTTATCAACGGAACAAAACCCATCAACCAACAAGCCACGCCCCTCTCATTCATCCTGTCCAAAGCTTTCTCAGATATGCTTATTAGGTTTGCTGTTTACAGCATACTGAGCATTTTCTACTGGTTTGATTCCCTTTGTGATTCCCAGTAGAGACACAAGGGGACACAACTGCTGCACTGATTCCTTCATAGAGTTCTGGTGATATTTGTTCAGAATATTAATACATTCAGTTGTCAGAGGTGAACAGCAATGAGTAGGCCTACATGGGTGTGATACAGTAGTCTAGGGTTTAGGGTTATTGTTTATGGTTAAGGGAGATAGGATCAGAAACAGTGTAAACATTACTGAACTATATAACCACTCAGAATAACACACTGCATAAACTTGTTTATGTTTCGTTTATAAATATTCTCAACCACTTCATCACTTGCAGGTCACACTGTGGAGAGACATGTTTGGCAAGGTTACACACAAGCTTCTTAAAAGCATTGATCCAGATGGTGATCTGATTGCTGTTTCCAGCCTGCCACAGTCAGCAAATCTGAAGCCACTGGCTGTGGTAATAAAGCGTCCATCTAGGTTGATTTGGCAGAAGACAAAATACAGACCCATAGGACTCACACTCAATGACCTGCTACAGGAGGAGCCTGTTCAGCCAGGTAGTCTCTCTCACACACACACACACACACACACACAAACACACAAACACACACACACACACACACACACACAGTTTGGGAACTAGACTATCCTAAAATTTCAGTTGGCTTAGGATAGAAAGAGTATACCACACATACATCCTCTTCAGGTTGCTTGGTAACCCCAGAGAGACCAGAAGACAATGTGGATTCATACTGTTACTATATACCCACACACATCTAGTTAATCATCTCTCTTTAACAATATACAAAGTGCTCTATACATCTGTTTAAGTTTTTTCCTGTATTTGCATATTTATTTTACTACACGTGGACCAGTAGAGGACACAGCCCACCAATAAATGCCCCAACACTGACCATCTGCTCTTAATACAGGAACAATTTACAGAATCTTCATTCAGAAAATTACTTGTGTTTCTTATTTTAAACAGTGGATTTGTGTGTGTGTGTGTGTGTGTGTGTGTGTATGTGTGTATGTGTGTGTGTATCAGAGCTGGAGAACTCTGAGCTAGTGGTGTACCAGGAGAAACATAAAGGCACCAAGTCTGGATCTGTGGAGGCAGGAAGAGATGCATTTACCATTTCTGCATCGGGCAGTGACGAGTCTGCTCTAAACTCCCCTCTCGGGACACTTCGTAAAGAAAACGTCAGTTTATCAAAACTCGTTAAGGACTCCAAAGAAAGGTTGTATTTACAATGGCACTGCTGTTAACTTTTCTTTTATGCAAAACCAAGAGACATTTCTGCACCTATACAAAATCAACCAAACTCTTGAATCAACCTCACATCTAGAGTTTAGATTCAACTATATTCCTAGAGAACAGAACCTCCACATGAATCTAAAATCCACTCAATCTTATTCAATTCAAGTATGAAATAATGGTCACTGATTCACAGGAATATTTTTTGTCCTCTTTTTAGTTCTCTACATTATTTACACTGCATGGATGCACCAGAGCTCCAGTGAAGACTAACAGTCCAAACTTTAACTGAGTCATTACTTTAAACCCAGCGTAGAGAAGCACTGACCTGAACTGTTGCTCTCTGTTTGGGACTTAAAAACGAACATTGTGGAACCAGAAACATTTGTTAATGGAAACTCTGTTTCAGAGGTTTATTTCTCATGTGCTTCCGTTTTGTCCACACCCCTAATATGCTACAATATTTGACAGGGATTTTTGGACTTCACAACTACTTCATTACTAATTATTTCACAACTCTGATAGTGTTCAGCTTTGCTACGCCATCAGGAAACATGCCTGTGCCTGAGTTTATTATTGTAGTGTTTGTGTATCTCCTTGTTTTGGTGGGTTCTACAGGACAGTAGATCTTCACCATCCTCTGTTCAAGCAGAAGACTGACAAATCTAAGCTGAAGCTCACTGTAGTGCTGGAGCGTGTTTTCACCACCTCAAACTGCACAATCAAGTACAACAGTATAAGAAAAGGCAGCTCCAAATCTAACCTGAACCCCCTGAAGTCGCTGAACCCCCTGATGGGAGAGGTGGGACTCTGTATAGTTGCTTATATACAGTGGGGAAAATAAGTATTTAGTCAGTCACCAATTGTGCAAGTTCTCCCACTTAAAAAGATGAGAGAGGCCGGTAATTGACATCATAGGTAGACCTCAACTACGAGAGACAATGTGAAAAAAAAAAATTGAGAAAATCATTTTGTCTGACTTTTAAATAATTTATTCGCAAATAATGGTGTAAAATAAGTATTTGGTCAATAACAAAAGTTCATCTCTACTTTGTTGTATATCCTCTGTTGGCAATAACAGAGGTCAAACGTTTTCTGTAAGTCTTCACAAGGTTGGCACACACTGTTGCTGGTATGTTGGCCCATTCCTCCATGCAGATCTCCTCTAGAGCAATGATGTTTTGGGGCTGTCGGCGGGCAACATGGACTTTTAACTCCCTCCAAAGGTTTTCGATGGGGTTGAGATCGGGAGACTGGCTAGGCCACTCCAGGACTTTGAAATGTTTCTTACGAAGCCACTCCTTTGTTGCCCTGGCAGTGTGCTTGGGATCATTGTCATGCTGAAAGACCCAGCCACGTTTCATCTTCATTGCCCTTGCTGATGGAAGGAGGTTTGCACCCAAAATCTCACAATACATGGCCCCATTCATTCTTTCATGTACATGGACCAGTCGTCCTGGTCCCTTTGCAGAGAAACAGCCCCAAAGCATGAGGTTGCCACCCCCATGCTTGACAGTTGGTATAGTGTTCTTTGGATGCAACTCAGCATTCACTGTCCTCCAAACACGACGAGTTGTGTTTTTACCAAATAGTTCTACTTTGGTTTCATCTGACCATATGACATTCTCCCAATACTCTTCTGGAACATCCAAATGCTCTCTAGCAAACTTCAGACGTGCCTGGATATGGACTGGCTTAAGCAGGGGGACACGTCTGGCACTGCAAGATCTGAGTCCCTGGCGTCGTAGTGTGTTGCTGATGGTAGCCTTTGTAACATTGGTCCCAGCTTTCTGCAGGTCATTCACTAGATCCTCCTTTGTGGTTCTGGGATTTTTCCCAGTGATCATTTTGACCCCACGGGCTGAGATCTTGCGTGGAGCCCCAGATCGAGGGAGATTAGTAGTGGTCTTGTAGGTCTTCCATTTTCTGATTATTGCTCCCACAGTAGATTTCTTCACACCAAGCTGCTTGCCTATTGCAGATTCAGTCTTCCCAGCCTGGTGCAGGTCTACAATTCGGTTTCTGGTGTCCTCCGACAGCTCTTTCGTCTTCACCATAGTGGAGTTTGGAGTGTGACTGTTTGAGGTTGTGGGCAGGTGTCTTTTATACTGTTAACGACTTCAAACAGGTGCCATTAATACAGGTAATGAGTGGGGGAAAGAGGAGCCTCTTAAAAAAGAAGTTACAGGTCTGTGACAGCCAGAAATCTTGCTGGTTTGTAGGTGACCAAATACTTATTTTCCACCATTATTTGCAAATAAATTCTTTAAAAGTCAGACAAAATGATTTTCTCAATTTTTTTTCACATTTTGTCTCTCATAGTTGAGGTCTACCTATGATGTCAATTACAGGCCTCTCTCATCTTTCATCAAGTGGGAGAACTTGCACAATTGGTGACTGACTAAATACTTATTTTCCCCACTGTATATATATGTAAATATGGAGTGGACATGTAAAGGTGTTTTTGCATTTACACAATGAATACTGTGTGTGCAGGCGGTGTTGAGCTTCGAACACAGTGGATCTTTAGATGTTGATACAGATGTTATCATGGAGATACCAAGCCACACAGTTTTGGCTTATGGTGTCAGACAGCTGAACATCCAAAACGACAGCCACTATGGTTAGTGTGTACTTTATTGTTTACTTAAGTGTGTTTGTGTGAATCTGTTTGAGTGTGTATCATTTAAACATATCTGAATATAAAGACTACTATTGAACTATATAGTGTGTGTGTGTGTGTGTGTGTGTGTGTGTGTGTGTGTGTGTGTGTGTGTGTGTGTGTGTGTGTGTGTGTTTTCAGATATCAGCATGTATCCTGAGGGCTTGGAGGCGGATGACTTTACAGAGTCTTATAGTGATGATGAAGTGGATGGCTTACTGGCAGCACCAGAAATACAAGAAGGGTCCTCATTGAGCACGCTCAGTTCGGGTGTGTGTGTGTGTGTGTGTGTGTGTGTGTGTGTGTGTGTGTGTGTGTGTGTGTGTGTATAAGTAGAAAACAGAAGAACTAAATGGACCTGTGACTGCTCTTCCCTTTTCATTACCATCAGGCTTTGTAGGATCCGCATCATTTATAACGTCTTTCTATGTAATGCACATCACAAAAAATTACATTTATGACATATAGCAGAATGAATTCTAGCCAGTAAAAGAGGTTAGAGGCCCAGGTGGCACTGAACTAGGATACTGCCAGATAAAGGAGTTAATGCTGAGACCTTGAAAAAAACTACAAGTGCCAAGAATGTTCAGTTAATCAGAAAACAGAAGAACTAAATGGACCCATGACTGCTCTTCCCTTTTCATTACTGTCGGGCTTTGTAGGATCCACAATTTATAACAACAACAACAACAACAACAACAACAACAATAATAATCTTTATTTGTATAGCACCATTCATACATACATGCAACTCAAAGTGCTTTACAGAATAAAAAAAATATATTAAAAGGAAGCAAAGATAAGAAGACAAAAAGAAAATATTAAAATAAATTAAAGATAAAATGGAAAGAAACATAATAAAATTATGTAAGTATATAAGATGGCTAAATTATTAAAATAATAGAACAGACCTGAAATGGAACTAAAAAAAAAGTAAATAAGATGGAAAACTATTAAAAGATAATAAGAACAGAGTTAGAATTTCTTAACTAAAAGCAGATCTGAACAGGAAGGTTTTGAGACTCTTCTTGAAGCTGTACAGGGATGAAATTCCTTTGAGCTCCACAGGAAGAGAGTTCCAGAGTTTTCGACCATAGTGGCTAAAAGCACCCTCGCCAATCAAAAGTGAATTCTATAATGTCTTTCTGTGTAATGCACATAACAGAGATTTACATTTATGGCAATTGGCAGCTGCATTTTCTAGAGCAACTTACAAAATAGTGTCACCATAAAAGTGAATTTTAGCCAGTAAAAGAGGTTAGAGGCCCAGGTAGCACTGAACTAGGATACTGCAAGATAATGCTGAGACTTCGAAAAAAAAGTGCCAAGAGTGTTCAGTTAAGTACTGTGTCCTTAGTCCAATTAAGAGACCAAGCCAAGACCAGCAGTGAGTACTTTCAGCTAACAAGCAACCAGTTCCTGACAAGAATTCTTTAATTGAACAGAATCTTGGGCAAAAATCATTAAAGTCAGATCTCACCTTAACCAAACACACTCCAGGAGAGAACACAACACACTTGTTGATCTGATGAGCTCCAAGTATGTGTGCGTGTGTGTGAGTGTAAGTGTGAGTGTGAAAGTATCTCTTTCTGTTTAACACAAAGATTTACATAAATGTGTTGAGTGGCTTTGACTGTGTGTGTGTGTGTGTGTGTGTGTGTGTGTGTGTGTGTGTGTGTGTGTGTGTGTGTGTGTGTGTGTGTGTGTGTGTGTTTGTTCTCTCCGCTGCAGAGTTGGAGGAAGTAAAGTCTGTCTTGTGTGTGTTGGCTGGTCTGTCACATCAGTCTCGCTCCCCTCTGCTACTGCAGCTCCGACAGATTATACTGGACCCTGAACATTTGTCTGTTTTGGAGGACAGACTGGAGGAGCTGGTCTATGATGATGCTCCCAGCTTTTATCACACTAGCTGCTCTCACTCTCCTCATCAGATTATTGACACGTTCTTGAATCTGCTGATACAGTCCGACACAACCAGTGAAACGAGTCTGTCCACAGACTCTACCAATCCTGGAGCTTCCATGAGGTTGTCCAAGCAGAATCAGAAAGTCCTGGTTGCCATGTACAACCTTGTGTGTGCAGCTATGGGTGGGTGGACCTAAACTTACACTCTGGCCTTGTATGTATGACAGTTGTGTCATCACACAATCTGTGATGTATTATTCTTGTGTGTTTGGTGATTAGGTTTGACAGATGATGGACTCCTCTTACTAGAAAGCTTCTGCTCTTCACAAGAACTCAATGAGTTAAATGAATTAGTAAGTCTCATGTCTCTTGGATTCTTCACTGTAGGGTCATCAGTGCTCTCCGTCTAATATCTACAACGCTCTACCTGAGTTCTCTGGAAAGTGCTGCCACCTTGGGTCTGTCTTACTGTACTGTACTATTTCTTATTGGTTATTTATTTATTGGGGGATCCTATGTACATCTTTTGCATGTAAGCTTGGACTGCCCCTTGGGAACTGACCTGTTTGCTTTGCCTAACTACACCCTTGGTGACTACACCCGTGTCTTACACTCTTCATAAAATGTGTGAATGGATTCATCTCCTGACCCCAAGTCTCTGTTTCCTTGGAAATATCTGGATCTTTAGTTCCTTGTGGATTAGACAGCAGGCATTGTGTGCAGTCCATGGTTTTACTGTTCTGTGATTGTAAAGTGATTTAGAGGATTGTCCTATATAGACGTCCTTAATGAAGTGATGTTTGTGTGTTTGTGCTCTGGTCAGGTAACCCTCCTAACACACCACTCCCAGCCCCTCCTCCTCACAGACCTGCCTGCTCCCCTGCAGAGTGAGGACCTGCTCAGGAGGGTGGAGCAGCTGTTCAGCTCATCCAATATTGTACTGAAGACTGAAGATGGAAAACTGTGGACAGAGATTACATGCAGTAGTGAAGTCCTCCCCTACCTACTATGCATTGTCATTCATGGCCTTGCGTACCTGAGTGAGATCCAGTAATAGTTGTGCTGAAGTATAATGCCTTGTACAATACAAAAGCACGCTAGTAGAGTTATGTAGTACAGTTAATCCATATTTAGCTAAATGTGTCTTTATTTGATATTAATACAAATGCTGTATCTGAATTAATTCTGAATTTCAGCAAAGTGTCTGAAAAGCATTGCAGATTTTTTAATGTTATCAAAACCATGCAACCTACATTTAATCTGGAGCAAACCAAAAGTAAAGAACTTTGTGAGAGCTTTATCTTCAGGAATGGTCATCTTCTGCAAGAGGAGATCTTTGGGGAAATTAGCAGCTAGATAATAATTATCAGCTAGGGCATTCCTAGACTGTGCAGGGCCCTGGGGTTCATCCCAAGAACAAATATTCAATACAATCTTTACCAAGTGTTCCTGAGGTCAAACCCAGAATTCGATCAGATCTTTCTTATAAGGGGTTTTATGGGTTACTATATAAGTATTTTTTTATGAGATTTATTGAATATGTGAAAACACAAGCAGCACACCAACATGTTCTGCTGTGAGCTCCATCCTGTCCCTCTGCCTGCATCCCTGCTTACTGAGAAAATGTCTTTTTGTGCACCTATAAAATTGGATGTTTTAACAATGGAGAGTGGAATGAATTAGTTGTTTCCTCTGTACCTTTTTGCCCATAAAATTTTATTCTTTTTAGTTTTGGTTTATATTTCTTGTATTGGCTGTCTCTATTCACTATTAAAACTGCTTTAAACACGTTGTTTTAAGTGTGAATCATTACATCCACTAAGGTAGTAGTGGACCTATTAGTGGTCCATACATTTTCAGAGAAAGTTTCTCCATACAAAAAACATATGGATAGAAGAGCTGGCTAAGACCTTATTGTAAAGCCTCATTAATGCAACAGTAACTCAAATTACACTCTGCATTTCTATGCTTGTTTTTATAATGGGGTTTTTCCTACAGTGCCTGTGCTCAGTACAGTGTAGTGTACATTTGATTTGCACATCCTCAGAAACATTCACGTAGAAGAGGCAGCGAGTGACATTTTCAACCACATTTCTCCACAGTGCAATAAAAAACAGACAGCAATCAATTCAGAGTAACCACAATGTGTTAATGGTGATTTTACATCACCTCCTGCTGACCACTTTGGGGACATCACTACAAACACAAACCATTGTTATCTATCCAGGATCACCAGCTATTTCTGACAACTTATTCATTATTAAATATGTAATTAAATATACATCTATGCATTCATATAGCATTCATAACCTGACACAGCGTTGCTTCTTCTCCACTCCATACTGTCACAGATCTGATTTCAGCCTGTGGCATGACTACATGTGACAGTACATGTACGCAGCAAAGACAGGGTTACTTTTCATCTGCTTCTGTTGAGCTCTATAGAGAGATGTGGTGGTTGTGCACAGAGGACTATGGTATGTCAAAGGAATCTCTCAGCTTCATGCAAATGAGAAGTACAATCAGTTTAGTGGCAGAGACATAAAAATATGAAACACTGAATGTGTCTGAAGTAGAATGAACTCCTGGTGGGTTTGAACATTAAGATTTTCTGCACATATAGTTAAAGATACATTAGAATGTTAATAAAAAAGTCAAACCACAGGAGTTTTTATTTTTATCTGGTTTTGTGAAGTGTGGTAGTGAGACATTTACACCATCTAATCGTTGCTATTATAATACAAGCATTCGAATACCAGTCGTGAGTAATTAATATTATTCTAACTTAGACCTATCTAACATGACCCTCGTGGTTCCGAAAAAACCCGTCCAAAGCTTCGTGGAGTAACGATGCTGAGGTCAAAGTAGTGTTTATCCGTGTACTGGGTATAAAGGTCCACGTCTTGATACAGTATATATGAAATCAGAGATTTTTAGATTGCGTGAGAGGTTTGGTTCCGATTCGTAATTTAAGAACCCGTATCCTCAGTTTGATAGGCAGCTTAAACAGCCAATGGGTGCTCAGCAGTCTGCAAAAAAGACAGACGTTGGAATTTTTAGTTTTGACGCGAAGATTTTGACTTGTGTTCACAACACTATGGCGTGTTGAGGACGCATTTGTTCTAGAAGAGAAAGTTCGTCGGACACATCTCTTGATTCACTCCTTTCTGTTTCATGCCGTATTTGTTGCTCGACAGTAGATTTTGAACGTCCATCTAATTAAAGGTAAGAAGATTATGTAATCCGTTTGTTAGTATTAATTAACAAAAAAGTTAATTAATTAAGAAATTCGTTGTAAACATAAATGTAGAATATTTGACTATTAAATCTTCAATTTTATTCTGTAGCCAGATTAGTTCGATACAGCTGAAGATTAAACGTTCACTATAGCCCACACATTTTAAGTGTGTCGTAGTCGTTATTCGAACATACTCTTACCAAGGAGCAACGGTGAAGAACACTCGTCTTGCTTAAATACCAGATGCAGTAGATTATATGATAGTTCACAAATGCTTGACGCGACAGAGGCGCAGACTGAGTGAAGATTCGCAGGCTGAGATAGATAATATATATTTGAATAGAACAGAGAGAGGAGACGAATGGCACGAGGCACAGTCTAGGTCAAGTCAGAGAGCAATCTGAAATGCAGGCAGAGGTCCAGAGGGGAAAGGCAGGAATCAGGGTGAGGAACACAATCCAGGGACCAGAGAATTCCAGAGAAAAAAAACAGAGAATTCCAAAACCATCCAAGCAGAGGTCCAAAATAAAAGGCGGAACGATATGCTCTCAAAAGAGTTGGCACACTCTAGATCCCCCCCCCCCCATACTCAAATCATCTATTTTTGGCCCGCGAGCTGTTTTTTTGAAAAGTGTTTTTTTAATGATTTTTTTTTTTCAATCGCGCTATCCGTTCTTATTTTGAAATCGCGCACCGCGATCTCAAGACGATTGCCTCTATGGCAACAACAAACAGATAGCCGACGCCCAAATGTGGTCCCTTCTGCTGACCCCACATAAGATCAGCATATCTTACTTCAAGCGCCTTATCTCATAGAACAGAACATCCTGTGTTTTGATGCAATTTGTCTGTTGACAGTTGACATGAAACTTAAAAATGAAGTAATTACGTAAGACTAGGATCAAATCTTCGATCAAATCTTTTGATCAAGTCGATCAAATCTTCATTCTGTCCATTTAATTACCCATATTTTAGTGTACTTATGCAAAGTAGCATAGAATGTTCGGAGCCAGACGTGGTGACGATGGCAGCGTGGGGTTTTGTATACAAGCAAATTAATAAAACACTTAATAGAAAGAAACCTCCCATTTGGAGCTCTTCCAGTAGGAAGTAATAGCAGAATACGTGTTTTAAGCGAAAATGAAAAAAAAACGACGATAATCTGATTTTGCAATTCTTATTAAAAAACAAACATTTCTTTGCTATTTTATGTAATACATTCTTCTACTTTCCAACATTATAAAGTTCGATCCTGGCTATATCGTGAGAATTATTTTTAGTTTTTAGCCGTTTAGCTCCATTCACCACCGCTTTACGAGGACACTCTCACTAGCGCCCTCTGGTGTTTCGCAATCAATTTTCATATAAGGAGAAATAGGGGGTGGCCAGTCTCCTCTTAGCGCAGCTCTGGTAAAGCCCCTCTCACTAAATCACTGTTCGTTATGGGAAATGTACGGCAGTGTACTGTGTTCAATAGGATTTGTATGGAAACATTTCATTATGATAACAGCTGCCACCCTCCTGTCTCAGACAGCAGTTCTTACATTTCAGACATTACATGTAGAGATTTAATCTTTCTTTATAAAGAACAAGCTGAACATGAATTAGTCTAAAATTAACAGCCTTCCCATAATTTCGACTGGAGTTGGACATTCATCCAGCGAAACTACACAATCAGAATGGCTGAGTGAACAAGAACAAGCACCAAATCCACCGACATGTGACCAAGACCGACCAAGACCAACCAGGACCAACCAACCCCACGTGTTTGTGTGATACACACCAAGTGGTTAAAAGGAAAAACTTGTCAGCTTCAAACAACAAAATCTGAAGAATGTACAGTGACTATGTTCTAAAGTTCAAAATTCTTTTCAGAGCAATTGTTGTTCCATATAGACAAACTGCCAATATTAGAATACTACGGGTGTTGCATACTACAGGTGATTAATATTTATGATATTATATACAAAACTGAACATTTTAAATTTATTCTTTTAGTTAATTTTCAGCCATCCATCACACATACAAACCTCTCATGTCCCTTTATCGACAAAACCCATCAACCAACAAGCCACGCCCCTCTTATTCATCCTGTCTGAAGCTTTCTCGGATATGCTGATTAGGTTTGCTGTTTACAGCATACTGAGCATTTTCTACTGGTTTGATTCCCTTCGTGAATCCCAGTAGAGACACAAGGGGACACAACTGCTGCACTGATTCCTTCGTAGATTTTTGTTGATTCTTGTTCACAATATTACAGTTTTTGATGACTGCTACTGTGCGTTTCCCAATACTTGTGATACATTTTCAAAACTCTAAACACATTGAACACAACATCAGTCTTCAGTGGCTGTACTATTAGTTCAATTCATGTTGTTATGGCACAAAATGCAGTCATTTTACATGTTTTTATAATGCTTAAATTTTCTATACACACAAGGTTATCCAATAACAAAATTCTGGATCATTTTTGCCTTATTTACAATTGCTTGCACACAGCATGTCAAAAATGAAAACCTAAGGTTCAAAACCTTAAATACTGTATAACATGCAAAGTTCTGCAAAAACAAAGGCAGGTGAAAAGCTATTACTGTAATAATTTTTTTGCACATATAGATCAATGAAATAAAATGAAGAACAGTAATGTACTGGGTCAGAGAGGAGCAAATATAACAATTTGTCCTGCATCTCAAGTGCTGGTTTGGTCCTTCACAAATGCCAGATTGGTCTATAACAGTGACCTCCTTCTTTCGTTTTTGAATGAACTCTACCAACAACTGGTTCCAGAAACAGAAAGGGAACAGTTGTGAGGAAACACGAGGATATTTTTGATAGGACAATGTAGCATTTTGTCGTTCTCATGTCATCACAAACTGGTTTATAGACCATCCAAGAGTGATGTCCCTTTTCCTCCCGCCCATCTCACCTTTCCTCAACCACACTATGGAACTTTTTTCAGTCTGGAGGTTGAAGGTGTATGATCATCGGCCCCATGACCAAATGTCCCTCCTGGATGCAATGGATCCCAGCTGCAGAGACATTTCAGCTGAAGACTGCCAGGGGTGAATAAGGCATACCAAGCTTTTCTTTCCCAGGTGCATGGCAAGGGCTAACATCAGATGTAATGAGGATGAAAACATGTGGCCAACTGCTGAAGACCACTTACATTACACATAACAAGACTGTTCAGTTTTGTATTCTGTTTTTTCCCCCTTGTGTGGCTTTTTTTGTGTATGTGTATTTTTACCATGGGGACCATGGCTAATTATGTTTACAATTACGGTAATTATTTTTTGGGTTAGGCCACAATTTACAGTAATGTCCCTAAAACAGTAAAATATACCCGTTACTGCAAAACTTACTGACTCCTTTTTTGTCTAATCTACATTCCATATAGTACCTAACAGTAAATATCACTCATTGTGTATACAGTATGTTTCCAAAAATGCACACATTTGAAAAAAAAGTCCAAATGAATTGGATTACAGTAAAAATGAACTCACTAAGAAAACAACAGGTGTTACTGTAAAATATCTGTTGTTTGCTTGGAGAGAGTAAAATATTACATGTGATGGTGTTTCTGTACTGCCATCAAATGTTAGTTTTTTTTACAGTGGTTGTGCAGTGATTGACTATGTTCATCTCGAATAGAGAATCTGTGCTAGTGTTTGAAAGAATGATTGGATACTGAACCAGGTTTGCTGTGTTTTAACAAAGTTAGTGTATAAAGAGAAAACTTTGTTTGCGTTGTGAAATGCAGAGTTGTTATTTAGGTAGGAAAATGCGCTTTTGAACATGATATTAACTATTTGGCTATTTGTGTGGGGTCAATGTGTTGCTGTGTTTAGAGTTTTGACAATGTATCACAAGTATTGGGAAACGCATGTTAGCAGTCGTCAAAAACTGTAATACATTCAGTTATCAGAGGTGAGCAGGAATGAGCACATGGGTGTGATACAGTAGTCTAGGGGGGAGAGGATCAGAAACAGTGTAAACATTACTGAACTATTTAACCATTCAAAAGAACACACTGCAAATTTTTTAATATTTTCAACCACTTCATCACTTGCAGGTCACACTGTGGGGAGACATGTTTGCCAAGGTTACACACAAGCTTCTTAAAAGCATTGATCCAGATGGTGATTTGATCGCTGTTTCCAGCCTGCCACAGTCAGCAAATCTGAAGCCACTGGCTGTGGTAATAAAGCGTCCATCTAGATTGATTTGGCAGAAGACAAAATACAGACCCATAGGACTCACACTCAATGACCTGCTACAGGAGGAGCCTGTTCAGCCAGGTAGTCTCTCTCTCACACACACACACACACACACACACACACACACACACACACACACACACACACACACACACACACACACACACAGTTTAGGCTTAGGATAGAAAGAGTATACCACACATACATCCTCTTCAGGTTGCTTGGTAACCCCAGAGAGACCAGAAGACAATGTGGATTCATACTGTTACTATATACCCACACACATCTAGTTAATCATCTCTCTTTAACAATATACAAAGTGCTCTATACATTTATGTCTGTTTCAGTTTTTCCAGGGTTTGCATATTTATTTTACTACACGTGGACCAGTACAGAACACAGTCCACCAATAAATGCCCCAACACTGACTATCTGCTCTTAATACAGGAACAATTTACAGAATCTTCATTCAGGCGGTTACTTGTGTTTCATATTTAAAACAGTGGATTTGTGTGTGTGTGTGTGTGTGTGTGTGTGTGTTTGTGGTGTGTGTGTTGGGGGAGTGTGGTGTGTGTGTGTGTGATTGTGGTGTGTGTGTGGGGGGGTGTGTGGTGTGTGTGTGTGTGTGTGTGTGTGTGTGTGTGTGTGTGTGTGTGTTTGTGGTGTGTGTGTTGGGGGAGTGTGGTGTGTGTGTGTGATTGTGGTGTGTGTGTGTGGGTGTGTGTGTGTGTGTGTGATTGTGGTGTGTGTGTGTGGGTGTGTGTGTGTGTGTGTGTGTGTGTGTGTGTGTGTGTGTGTGTGTGTGTGTGTGTGTGTGTGTGTGTGTGTATCAGAGCTGGAGAACTCTGAGCTGGTGGCGTACCAGGAGAAACATAAAGGCAGCATGTCTGGATCTGTGGAGGCAGGAAGAGATGCATTTACCATTTCTGCATCGGGCAGTGACGAGTCTGCTCTAAACTCCCCTCTCGGGACACTTCGTAAAGAAAACGTCAGTTTATCAAAACTCGTTAAGGACTCCAAAGAAAGGTTGTATTTACAATGGCACTGCTGTTAACTTTTCTTTTATGCAAAACCAAGAGACATTTCTGCACCTATACAAAATCAACCAAACTCTTGAATCAACCTCACATCTAGAGTTTAGATTCAACTATATTCCTAGAGAGCAGAACCTCCACATGAATCTAAAATCCACTCAATCTTATTCAATTCAAGTATGAAATAATGGTCACTGATTCACAGGAATATTTTTTGTCCTCTTTTTAGTTCTCTACATTATTTACACTGCATGGATGCACCAGAGCTCCAGTGAAGACTAACAGTCCAAACTTTAACTGAGTCATTACTTTAAACCCAGCGTAGAGAAGCACTGACCTGAACTGTTGCTCTCTGTTTGGGACTTAAAAACGAACACTGTGGAACCAGAAACATTTGTTAATGGAAACTCTGTTTCAGAGGTTTATTTCTCATGTGCTTCCGTTTTGTCCACACCCCTAATATGCTACTAAATTTGACAGGGATTTTTGGACTTCACAACTACTTCATTACTAATTATTTCACAACTCTGATAGTGTTCAGCTTTGCTACACCATCAGGAAACATGCCTGTGCCTGAGTTTATTATTGTAGTGTTTGTGTATCTCCTTGTTTTGGTGGGTTCTACAGGACAGTAGATCTTCACCATCCTCTGCTCAAGCAGAAGACAAACCTACCTAAGCTGAAGCTCACTGTAGTGCTGGAGCGTGTTTTCACCACCTCAAATTGCACAATCAAGTACAACAGTATAAGAAAAGGGAGCTCCAAAATCAGCCTGAACCACCTGAAGGCGCTGAACTCCCTCTTGGGAGAGGTGGGACTCTTTATGGCTGCCTATATATATGTAAATATGGAGTGGACCTGCAAAGGTTTTTTTGCATTTACATGATGAATACTGTGTGTGCAGATGGTGTTGAGCTTCAAACAGAGTGGATCTCTAGATGTTGATACTGATGTTATCATGGAGATACCAAGCCATACTGTTTTGGCTTATGGTGTCAGAGAGCTGAACATCCAAAACGACAGCCACTATGGTTAGTGTGTACTTTAGTGTGTACTTTAGGGTGTGTGTAATTCTGTTTGAGTGTGTATCATTTAAACATATCTGAACATATAATAACTTCTGGCGTCCCCCAAGGATCAATTCTTGGGCCGTTACTGTTCAACCTATATATGCTTCCGTTACCACATATCATTAACAAACATGGTATTAGTTATCATTAATATGCAGATGACTCTCAACTTTACATTTCTCTAGAACCTCAAGCCCTAAAATCAATTTGCTCACTGTTTGACTGCATAGATGATATACAGACATGGATGTCTGACAATTTTCTGCAATTACAGTTTTTGACGACTGCTAATGTGCGTTTGTCCAATCTGTAGTCACATTTTCAAAACTCTAAACACATTGAACACAACATCAGTCTTCAGTGGCTATACTATTAGTTCAATTCATGTTGTTATGGCACAAAATGCAGTCATTTTACATGTTTTTATAATGCTTAAATTTTCTATACACACAAGGTTTTCCAATAACAAAATTCTGGATCATTTTTGCCTTATTTACAATTGCTTGCACACAGCATTTCAAAAATGAAAACCTAAGGTTCCAAACCTTAAATACTGTATAAAATGCAAAGTTCTGCAAAAACAAAGGCAGCTGAAAAGCTATTACTGTAATAATTTTTTTGCACATATAGATCAATGAAATAAAATGATGTACCAGGTCAGAGAGGAGCAAATATAACAATTTGTCCTGCAATCTCAAGTGCTGGTTTGGTCCTTCACAAATGCCAGCTTGGTCCTTATAAAAGTGACCTCCTTCGTTCGTTTTTGAATTAACTCTACCAACAACTGGTTCCAGAAGCAGAAAGGGAACAGTTGGGAGGAAACACAAGGACATTTGTGATGTGACAATGTAGCATTCTGTCATTCTCATGTCATCACAAACTGGTTTATAGACCATCCAAGAGTGATGTCCCTTTTCCTCCCGCCCATCTCACCTTTCCTCAACCCCACTAAGGAACTTTTTTCAGTCTGAAGGTGGAAGGTGTATGATCATCGGCCCCATGACCAAATGTCCCTCCTGGATGCAATGGATCCCGGCTGCAGACTGAAGACTGCCAGGGGTGAATAAGGCATACCAAGCTTTTCTATTCCAGGTGCATGGCAAGGGCCAACATCAGATGTGATGAGGATGAAAACATGTGGCCAACTGCTGAAGTCCATTTAGATTACACGTAACAAGACTGTTCAGTTTTGTATCCTGTTTTTCCCCCTTGTGTGGTTTTTTTGTATATGTGTATTTTTACACATATGGGACCATAGCTAATTATGTTTACAATTATGGTAATAATTTTTTGGCTTAGTCCCCAATTTACAGTAATGTCCCTAATACAGTAAAATATACCCGTTACTGCAAAACTTACTGACTCCTTTTTTGTCTAATCTACATTCCATATAGTACCTAACAGTAAATATCACTCATTGTGTAGACAGTATGTTGCCAAAAATGCACACATTTGAAAAAAAAAGTCCAAATGAAGCGGATTACAGTAAAAATGAACTGACTTAGAAAACAACAGATGTTACTGTAAAATGTCTGTTGTTTGCTGGGAGAGAGTAAAATATTACATGTAATACTGTTTCTGTATTGCCATCAAATTACCACTGTTTTTTTTACAGTGGTTGTGCAGTGATTAACTATGTTAATCTCAAATAGAGAATATGTGCTAGTGTTTGAAAGAATGATTGGATACTGAACCAGGTTTGCTGTGTTTTAACAAAGTTGGTGTATAAAGAGAAAACTTTGTTTGCGTTGTGAAATGCAGAGTTGTTATTTAGTTAAGAAAATGTGCTTTTGAACACTATATTAACTATTTAGCTATTTGTGTGAGGTCAATGTGTTGCTGTGTTTAGAGTTTTGACAATGTATCACAAGTATTGGGAAACGCATGTTAGCAGTCGCCAAAAACTGTAAATAAAGAGAAGACAGAGGTTCTTGTTCTTGGTAGTGATTCACCAAGGAATGATTTCCAGACTTATTTAAATCAAATTAAGCTGAATGCCAAACTATGGGTTTGGTTCATTTCTCACATCATGCTTTACATTGGCATCACAACTAGTGCTTTTCTCAAAACAGTTAGTGCAAACAGCAAAACTCAATGAAATACCTACAAAAGCAGATACTTCACTCAAAATTATTTGTTTTTGCCCCAAAATCAAATATTTAGGTCAGTCAATTTGTCAGCGCCATCAGAGTATCTAGTCTGTATGCCATTGCCTATGAACAAGGCAGTCAAAATAATTAGTCATGTTGTCAGTGCAACTATAAGTCACAGTCAGTGTAGACTGTATATTCTGATGGAAAATAGCTAAGCTTTTGATTTCAAGAATGCTGCATATTCTGTGGTATATCAAATACATGTGTCAGGTCCAGCTCCGCCCTCCTTCCCAGTCCTGTGTTGTCTGCCCTAGCCCCGCCCTGTTACCTTGTTTTCCATTCTGTTTGTCACACCCCTGCCCAAATGGTTTCACCTGCGTCTCGTTTCTCCTTCCTGTTCACAGTATATATTCCCCTCAGTTTTACTCCCCTGTGTCGGTCTTTGTGTTTCTACGTGTTCCTTTTGCCCCATGCTGGTTCCTCGTTCAGTTGTCTGCTCCTCCCTGTGACTCCTTCCGCGCGCTGTTCCGGTTTGTCCCGTTTTGTCTTTCTGGTTTTCTAACTCACTTCTCTTAGCTGTTCGTTTAGTTATTCCTTCCTACGTGTCTCCCCGGTTAGTTTTGTTTCTCCTTAGTGGTTCCCTCTCTGTCTCCTTGGTTAGTGTTTTACATCTGCGTGTTTTAGTCCATGTTCTGTCGTTGCTCCGTATTGTTTTGCTATAGCGTCTTAAACGGTTCTGGTTTTTGTGCTTTATTCTTGTACTAGTTAGTTGTATATTTATTCAGTAATCTTTATCCTGTTTGTATTGTGTTCACGTCATCATCAGTCTTGTCGTAGTATGGGTATAGTCAGTCTCAGTAGGTTTAGTTGTTTTTCTGTCTAGTCTTTTGCTTGTTCTCCCCGGTCCTCTCACCTCCTTACTTGTTGGCTTTTGTTTAGTGTTTGTTTCCTTTCTTTAATAAATTATTTGAATAACTTGCGTTTGCGTCACCCGCCCCCCTTGAAACGTTACAACATGGTACACACATACAAACTTACATGGAACACAAAGTTACACATGACTGTATGTGGGAGACTGATAGCAAGGAATTGGACTGTAATCAAATTTGTGCAGCAATATTGTTTGACTGTATTGTTTGCACTGCAATTTGCTGACAAAAACAAATCTGATTGAAATTCAGAAAAGACTGACTGGAAAAACTGCAAAATTAGAAACTTATTCTACACATTCAAAACAACCTGAGCACATACAGCCTCCTCTTGCTGTGTGAAAATGGAACCTCTGCCCCTCCCCCTATGAGCTAGTCTTGATATCCTATATGGTATAAGAATCCAAAAATAAAAATAAATTGAATACGTAACATGTCAGAATGTATGTCAATGTGCAGCATTACTGCAGAGAGCACATTTCTGAATTACATAGGCTACATGTTTTCATTATGAAATTTTTGAACGATTGAAGACACAGTTCTTCCAATATTCAGCTGCAACCAGCTTCAGCCATTGTGAGACCATGACTTAGATGTAAAACATGGTCCACAATTCTTGCCCTTACTGTATTTCACTGTTTTGTCCCCTCAGCCTTACACCACACAGTCTTACTCCTCTACACCACACAGTCTTACCTCTCTACACCACACAGTCTTACCTCTCTACACCACAGTCTTACCCCTCTACACCACACAGTCTTACCCCTCTACACCACACAGTTTTACTTCTCCTATTGGCTGTTCACCCTATACATGGCCTTGTCTTTCCATTATGAGACTTTGTGATACTGCCATGTTTAGCATCTATAAATGTTTGCCAATTACAGTAAAGGTTCATGAGACGCACCCCTGACCTATGGTTGAGACCATTGGTTGAACTAAGCCTTCACCAATTCCCTTTCTTACTGTAACTGAATGTTCACTTGCAAACAATTTAATCAAATTAGGATAAATTACCAAAATGTAACAAAAAAATAAACTAAATAAATAAATGTAAAATGATGCCTTAGAGATTATGACAACATGTTCAGCACTTTTGCATATAATGACCTAGGTGATGACCTAAAGACTAAATGTGTGGGAGGGCAAGACAATTCAACAGACAATCCATACAAATATTTTGATAAACATGTCATAAGCAACTGATAATGTAAAAAACAACAGACAACTGTCCATGTCAATTTGCAATATGTACAAAAGCATTTGCAAAATGTTAAACACAAGGAGAAATGCAATTATGATGTGCACAAGTGACAAGGAGATGTGGTGACTGAATGAACTGTTTTGAGAATTTCAATTCTGATCTGAGAAATGAACCGAATCGACTGAGAAAAACTGTAAGAACCTGGGTGTCACCTTTGATAATGAGCTCAGCTTCAAATCACACATCATGACTACATGCAAGACACATTGCTTCGAAAACATTGCTAAGGTCCGAGATTTGCTCTGTCCTGCTGACAGTGAAAAACTTGTCCATGCATTTATCACATCAAGGCTAGATTATTGTAACACTATTCTATCTGCTCTTCCAAAGAGCTCTATTTATCACCTACAGCAGGGGTGCTCATTACGTCGATCGCGATCGACCGGTCGATCGCGAAGGAAGTGTCGGTCGATCGCGAAGGAATGTGCGTAGATCGCGTCACATAAAATAGTAGTAGATGAATCGCACATCTGCACTGACGGTTGTATTTTGATTGACATTCACGGTAGCCAATCTGCAATCCATTCAACAAATTACGTCCCCCCCCCCCCCCCCCCCCCCCCCCCCCGCTCAACAAATTACGTTCGCCGCCACTCCGGTAGATCTTTCTGACTTGGTCATCTTATAAGTAGCTCGCAAGCTGAAAACTGTGGCCACCCCTGACCTACAGTGAGTTCAGAACGCGGCTGCAAGGGTTCTGACCCGCAGGAGAAAGAGAGATCATATTACACCTTCACTCCACTCACTACACTGGTTACCTGTCAGCTTTAGAATAGATTTTAAGGTTCTAGTGATGGTTCTTAAATGTCTTCATGGTCTTGCTCCTTTTTACCTCAGTGAAATGATGATTAGATATGTTCCAATCAGGTCTCTCAGGTCTTCAAACAGTAATCTACTGGTGATTCCTAAAAGCCAATTAAAGATTGGTGAGGGTGATTTTAGCCACTATGGCCCAAAGCTCTCAAACTCTCTTCCTGAGGAGCTCAGAGGCATTTCATCCCTGCACAGCTTCAAGAAGAGACTCAAAACATTCCTGTTTAGATGTGCTTTTAGTTAAGAAACTCTAACTCGGTTCTAATTATTTTAATAGTTTTCCAGATTATTATTCTTATTCACTTTACTTTTTTACATTATTTTATTTAGTTACATTTTGTTATTTTAATATTTATTTTATTACATTATTATTATTATTTTATAATTTGTCATTATTTTATTATGTTTGTTTCCTTTTTATCTTTAATTTCTTTTAACATTTTCTTTTGTCTTATCTTTGCTTCCTTTTAATGTTTCTTTTTATTTATTCTGTAAATATTATTTGTTTTTCCTGATTGGTGTCGCTACTTTGCTCTCAGGTATTTTGTTCAGGTCCATCTCCCCTATGCTTGCATGTTTTGGTTATTCTTTGTTCCCTCCGCTAACCCTGCATCCTTGTTCTAGGTTAAGGTTATTTTGTTAGTCTCTCGTTGTATTTGTACCTCATTACTGCATTTTCGTGTCCCTACTTGTGTTATATTAGCATATGTTTAAATAAACCCACCTCTCCCGCATTTGCGTCTAACCTGCTCTAGACTAACCATTACATTTGAGTTGCATGTATGTATGAAAGGTGCTATACAAATAAATATTATTATTATTATTATTATATACAGACTACTATTGAACTATATGTAGATTGTGTGTGTGTGTGTGTGTTTTCAGATATCAGCATGTACCCTGAGGGCTTAGATGCGGATGAATTTACAGAGTCTTATAGTGATGATGAAGTGGATGGCTTACTGGCAGCACCAGAAATACAAGAAGGGTCCTCACTGAGCGTGCTCAGTTCAGGTGTGTGTGTATGTGTGTGTGTGTGTGTGTGTGTGTGTGTGTGTGAAAGTATCTCTTTCTGTTTAACACAAAGATTTACATTAATGTGTTGAGTGGCTCTGACTGTATGTGTGTGTGTGTGTGTGTGTGTGTGTTCTCTGCTGCAGAGTTGGAGGAAGTAAAGTCTGTCTTGTGTGTGTTGACTGGTCTGCCACATCAGTCTCGCTCCCCTCTGCTACTGCAGCTCCGACAGATTCTAATGTTCCCTGAACATTTGTCTGTTTTGGAGGACAGACTGGAGGAGCTGGTCTATGATGATGCTCCCTGCCTTTACCACAGCAGCTACTCTCACTCTCCTCATCAGCTTATTGACACGTTCTTGGATCTGCTGATACAGTCTGACACAACCAGTGAAACTAGTCTGTCCACGGAATCCACCAATCCTGGAGCTTCCATGAGGTTGTCCAAGCAGAATCAGAAAGTCCTGGTTGCCATGTACAACCTCGTGAGTTCAGCTATGGGTGGGTGAACCTAAACTTACACTCTGGCCTTGTATTTATGACATTTGTGTCCTCACGCAATCGGTGATGTATTATTCTTGTGTGTTTGGTGATTAGATTTGACAGATGATGGACTTCTCTTACTTGAAAGCTTCTGCTCTTCACAAGAACTCAATGAGTTAAATGAATTAGTAAGTCTCATGTATCTTGGTTTCTTCACTGTATGGCCACCATAGCTCTCCATCTAATATCTACAACACTCTACCTGAGATCTCTGGAAAGTGCTGCCACCTTGTGTCTGTCTTACTGTACTGTACTATTTGATATTGGTATTTTGTTTATTTATTGGGGGATCCTATGTACATCTTTTGCATGTAAGCTTGGATTGCCCCTTGGGATTTGACCCGTTTGCTTTGACTGTATACACACCTGTTGACTACACCCTTGCTCACTACACCTGTGTCTTAAACTTCATAAAATGTGTGAATGAATCCATCTCCTGACCCCAAGTCTCTAATGTCAGTTATACTATTTTCCTTGGAAATGTTTGGATCTTTAGTTCCTTGTGGATTAGACAGCAGGTATTGTGTGCAGTCCATGGTTTTACTGTTTCTGTGAATTTAAAGTGATTCAGAAGATTGTCCTTCATAGATGTCCTTAATGAAGTGATGTTTTTGTTTGTGCTCTGCATGGTCAGGTAACCCTCCTAACACACCACTCCCAGCCCCTCCTCCTCACAGACCTGCCTGCTCCCCTGCAGAGTGAGGACCTGCTCAGGAGGGTGGAGCAGCTGTTCAGCTCATCCAATATTGTACTGAAGACTGAAGATGGAAAACTGTGGACAGAGATTACATGCAGTAGTGAAGTCCTCCCCTACCTACTATGCATTGTCATTCATGGCCTTGCGTACCTGAGTGAGATCCAGTAATCGTTGTGCTGAAGAATAATGCCTTGTACAATATTAAAGCACCCTAGTAGTTATGTAGTACAGTTAATCCACTTCCTGTCCAAGAAACATATTTAGCTAAATGTGTCTTTATTTGATATTAATACAAATGCTGTATCTGAATTAATTCTGAATTTCAGCAAAGTGTCTGAAAAGCATTGCAGATTTTTTAATGTTATAAAAACCATGCAACCTACATTTAATTTGGAGCAAACCAAAAGTAAAGAACCTTGTGAGAGCTTTATCTTCAGGATTGGTGATCTTCTGCAAAAGGAGATCTTTGGGGAAATTAGCAGCTACATGTGGTTTTAGGTAAGGTAAGGTTTAGGTACATGTGGTTTTGTGGTTCATGGCATTCCTAGACTGTGCAGGGCCCTGGGGTTCAGCCCAAGAACAAACATTCAAAGCAATCTTTACCAAGTGTTCCTGAGGTCAAACCCAGAATTTGATCAGATCTTTCTTTTAAGGGGTTTTATGGGTTACTATAACTATATGTACTATAAGCATTTTTTAATGAGATTTATTGAATATGTGAAAACACAAGCAGCACACCAACATGTTCTGCTGTGAGCTCCATCCTGTCCCCCTGCTTACTGAGAAAATGTATTTTTTGCACATATGAAAACAGGATGTTTTAACAATGGAGAGTGGAATGAATTCGTTTTATCCTCTGTACCTTTTTCACCCATAAAAAATTATTCTTTTTAGTTTTGGCTTATATTTCTTGTATTGGCTGTCTCTATTCACTATTAAAACTGCTTTAAACACATTGTTTTAAGTGTGAATCGTTACATCCACTAAGGTAGTAGTGGTCCATATATTTTTAGAGAGTTTCTCCATACAAAAAAAAAATGTGGATAGAAGAGCTGACTAAGACGTTATTGTAAAGCCTCGTTAATACACTCATCCAAGTTTTCTCTTTAGATGACTCATCTTCTTCTTGTAGGTCAGATAGATTCACCAAAACTCCCTCATCTTCATCTTGGCTGTAACACGGTTGCACAGAAAACTGCTGTGAGGTTTTAATCTTAACAGACAAACCCAAGAGCCGAACCACAAAGAACAGACAACCAATACCTCCGGCAAAACAATGCAGGAAAAGATACCAACCTGTGATGCTCGAAGGAGGAGGCACGACGAGCGTAGGAACGGTGCAACATACAACTTTAATAACCTAAAAACACGTTAAGCTCAGTGCGGAGCGCAAACACATACATTCGCCGCTCATACAGGCACAAAACTTTAGCCAAAGACGAGCACAAGACATTGCGCGAACGCACATTAAATAGGTGATTAACGCATACCCTCGTGATCACGAGACAAGGCACAGGTGAGACTACGAACACGCTCACAGACGACCCACACAGGACATAACGGCATGCAGACAACGTAGCGACACGCCCACAAGGAGGGGTCCGGAGCTGTCACCGTGACACAACCAAAATGCCGAACTTGCTACCAGAAAAACAGAGAAGCAACGTAAGTATTGCGAAAAACTCAAGGTGAGAAACAAATCCCAGAAAACGAATTAAGGACACCAGGGGACGTATCTGGCTCTCAAAAGAGAGAAAAATTAACAACCAAAAACTAAACAAGGAACAAATAGCAAATGAAAAGTTGAGCTAGGCCAAAGAGAGCAGCACAGGGGTGAGAAGACCCGAATAAACTGCTAGACGTAGGGACTGACAGAGCGTCCTCTAATTCCTGAGGAATGTTTCACAAATTCATTGTCATTACATTTTGCTCTACCAATTGCACCTCCAATTGCACCACCTCTCAATGCAGAATTGACTCCAGTAGTCTTATGAAAGGCATCTGTGGCATTGGGAAAAATTGTTTGAGACAGCTAAGGCAACGGTGGGTCTGTGTATATGAACAGAGTGGGTCTGTGTGGGAGTGTGTATATGAACAGAGTGGTTCTGTGTGTGGGTGTATATATGAACAGAGTGGGTCTGTATGTGGGTGTATTTACATTTACATTTATGGCAGACGCCCTTATCCAGAGTGACTTACATTTTTATCTCATTTTTATACAAGTGAGCAATTGAGGGATAAGGGCCTTGCTCAGGGGCACCTCAGTCATGGCCTCAGGTCTGGGAATCGAACCCACAACCCTCCAGTCACAAGACCAGTTCCCTACCACCAGGCCATGACTGCCCTTGTGTATATGACCAGAGTGGATCTGTGTGTGGATGTATATATGAACAGAGTGGGACTGTGTGTGGGTGTATATATGACCAGTGTGGGTCCGTGTGTGTGTGTGTGTGTGTGTGTGTGTGTGTGTATGTGTATATGAACAGACTGGGTCTGTGTATTGACTGTTCAATGAATGGTTGGCCCTGTAAATGGAATTTTGCATTTGTAAGATAATTGTATTATATCATTCTATACTGTATATGTTCCTTCAAATGAGAGGACGTGTAAATACTAATGTTATTATGTTATTAAGGAGATTCCATCCAACACTTTTGTAGTGTGTGTTTGTTTTCACTATTTAAATATATATATATATATATATATATATATATATATATATATATATATATATATACAGTGATGCTTAGTAACGCGTTACTGTAGTCGGACTACTTTTTTCAGTACTGCCACTATTTAAAAACTAGTAGTCAGATTAAAGGTACTTATCTAAAACATCGTGCGTTACTATTTCTGCATTTCGGGGGAACGTAGGTTATATTTATTCATTCTTATTTTTTGGCTACACGTTTCTTAAGCGGTTACGTCATCTCTGCTCTGCGGCGCCAAAGTCAGATGGAAGGAGAGGTTCGTATGGTGTTGATTTTTGTTTCAATAGTTCCACAAAAGCAAAAGTAAATCCAAGAGCAGAAAGTATATGTTATGAATGCAAAACAGAAAAAAATATATCAAAAGTATATATTTTTAATATAATTGGTTATTTGAAACTTATTTTCGTTTGCATTTTGACAAACTTAACTCAGTTAAGTTTGTGGAATACTCCCCTGTTCTCTTGTATTATGTTAATAAATACGAGCCTCTTGTAATTCCAGGGCGAAACATGAGAGAACGTGAAGACGTTAAGATTGGGGTTTTGAAAATAAACCACCATTAAATAATGTAACGTGATGGGAAATATTGAAATGGACCTTGAAAGTGACGTACAAGTGCTTGAATTCCACCTTATAAAGGTGTATGAACCCTGCAAACTAGTGATGTGTCGTTCGCGAACGATCCGGCTCTAAGAGCCGGCTCTTTGAAGTGAACGATTGGAACCGGCTCCACAATGGGAGCCGTTTTAGGATCCTATTTGGGAGCTGCTTTTTCCTTCAGTATTGCACTTGTGCTCTGCAAGTGCCACAGTTTTTTTCCAACATCGTTTTTATTTCCAACATCGTTTTTATTTTATTAGTAGGAGGGACTGACAGGAAACAAATAAGGAAGTGCTAAGGAAAAGGCTGGGCGGAGCTAAAGGGAACCAAACTGGAGTGACAGAAGGGGCGGAGCTAGGCATGATGGGTAGCTCCAGACCTTGTTTTTCCCTGGTAGTTGGCTTTGATCAATGCTTGCCAAACCTTCTTGCCAAAGGTGTACTTAAGTGCACCTGGCATGTTTGCAGGACACAGTTTATATAATTGGATTTGTGTGTATGTGTCTTGGACACTCAGGTAAAGAGAGGAGCTTAGCAGTAGTGATGTGTCGTTCGCGAACGATCCGGCTCTAAGAGCCGGCTCTTTGAAGTGAACGATTGGAACCGGCTCCACAATGGGAGCCGTTTTAGGATCCTATTTGGGAGCCGCTTTTTCCTTCAGTATTGCGCTTGTGCTCTGCAAGTGCCACAGTTTTTTTCCAACATCGTTTTTATTTGTCCTTCGGTGCCTCGCTCTCTCCCTCTCCCTCCTCTGCTTCTGCCAGTGGTAGAGAGCGGAGAGTTTATTTCCTCAGTCGGTGCCTAAGCTAAGTTTATACTACTTGGCGCGTTGCGACCAGCGTGGGGGTCCGTGCGCCGAAAATGATGCAATCGCGGTGGCTCCGCCCCTGCGTGAGGACCCGAGGTCTCAAAGCAACATTAAAATTCGTCAGGTAAATGTTCCTTCCCCTGTTTTGAGGGGTGTTTCTTTATACTACCACATATTGTTTCGGACAACACTGCAAAGAATATCTCCACTGCCCGCATGTCAAGCGTGTGCTCCACACATCTGACCAATCACACGAAGCTTTCAGTTAATAATGTGGTGGGAAAACACTGAAAAAAAAAGTTATTTCCACTTTTTTTGTGGAAACGGCAGGCAATTGGCCAAGCTGTATTGCGTTCTATTTTGGTGCTATTTTGTGATAATTTAATAATTGGTTATAATAAAAGTTTCATTTATAAAGCATTGTTATGCAGCATTTTTACTGATCACAATTGCTTAACAATGTCAGTAATGAAACAAAATGTTATAAAATTAGGTTTAAGCTATTAATTAATTAATAATGTAAAAAATATATATGGGGAGCCGTTTGGGAGCCGAAAAGAGCCGGCTCTCCACAGTAAGAAGAGCCATTAGAGCCGCATCTCAAAATAGAGCCGAAAATCCCATCACTACTGCAAACATGACTTTCTTCATTGCGCTGAGGCGTGGCGCGCGTGCCGCAAATCGACAGCGCGCGAGGCCCTCGCGCACGGGCGGAGCCACTGCAATTACGTAATTTTTGCCATGGGCTACCGTTGCATTGTGAGGAATGTAGTGTTTGTGCGTGCAAAACACCAGCGGGTGGCTGTGGCCTGCGGGCCGGTTCTAATAGTAAATAAATATCATCCAGGGGGCCATAATCAATTCGCGGGCCGGATCTGACCCGCGGGTCTTGACTTTTACATATGTGGTCTAGGTCAATAGGCAGAGGTCCAGAGGGGAAAGGCAGGAATCAGGGTGAGGAACACAATCCAGGGTCTGAACCAGAGAATTCCAAAACCATCCAAGCAGAGGTCCAAACAGAAGGCGGAACGATATGCTCTCTAAAGAGTTGGCAGACTCTAGACGTTCCTAGAGTCTGTAATATAAGGAATGCAGTCTGGGAAAATGTACTACAGCTGAGTAGCGATTCACTCAAATTCTGGCGATGACATACCTCTGGTAGCCTCTGTTCCGACAGAGTACAGACCCGAATTACGGTAACATCTGTACATTGAACACAATCGAATGGTCAAAATTGGTGCACGGTCGGGTTAGTTCATCAATTGTTGATATCACATGTGCCACTCGATGCTGTGTACAATCTTTTTAATACCAAATATGGAATCATTTTGCACATTCTACAGATGGCTTCGGCAATATTCTAAGTTCCTCATATTGTAAATATTGAGTTGAGTGTTGTAAGATATTTTTAATGGTCCCTTCTGCTGACCCCACATGAGATCAGCATATCTTACTTCAAGCGCCTTATCTCCTATAACAGAACATCCTGTGTCTTGATTTGTCTGTTGACAGTTGACATGAAACATAAAAATGAAGTAATTACGTAAGACTAGGATGTTGATCAAATCATTCATTCTGTCCGTTTAATTACCCATATTTTAGTGTACTTATGCAAAATAGCATAGAATACAAACAGAGAAATGACATGCATCCAAATAAGTAGGAAAATTAACACTAGCCACGTGCAAGGTCACGTGGGCTAGGAAGTCGATGGTCGGTTTCCCATGACCGGGGAGTCCGCGGAGCTGCGCGCGCGAAGTGCTCGGAGCCAGACATTGTGGCAAAGGCGGCGCGGGGTTTTGTATTCAAGCAAATGAATAAAACACTTTTAATATAAACAAACCTCCCATTTGGAGCTGGTCCCGTCTGATGCTTGTGTTTTAAGCGAAAATGAAAAAAAGAAACGGTGATAATCTGAGTTTGTAATTCTTTATTTCCTATAATGACACATTAAAAGCAAACATTTCTTTGCTATTTTATGTAATACATTCTTCTACTTTCCAACATTAAAGTTCGATCCTGGCTATATCGTGAGAAATATTTTTAGTTATTGGCCGTTTAGCTCCATTCACCACCGCTTTATGAGTACACTCTCACTAGCGCCCTCTGGTGTTTCGCAATCAAATCAAATCAAATCAGATTTATAGGCCCTTTTCACAACAAAGCGGAAATACGTCACCGCCGGGTAAAACAAGTTCCGGTACTCGCAGAAGATAGTTGTTGTCAATTCACCTCAGCATGGAGCGTGTGTTTACTTCATCCCTGTCGTCGCTGCCGAGACTGAATTTTAAATACGTTTCCAGTATCGTTGGAGAACATTCAACAACGAACGGTTCCAAGTTAAATAGAGGCTACAAATTGTTTGTAGAATTATTTATTCACTTATACCAGGGTAAGCTAACACCAGCTAGCACTAGCTAGGTAACTAACTATTATACAACGTATAGCTGGGTCCATTAGTCATCCTACGGAGTGGTAAAACAGTCTATATTATTATGATATACATTATAATATTTCAAATGATACTGACAGCTTTAGTTAACAATATCTAGCTAGGTTAAGCTGGGCGTACACTGTGCGATTTTTGGCCCATTTTCAGCCGATTTTTCACTCGTGCTACTATTTTTGTGATCGGGCCGAGTTTCGGCTCAATCGCGTGTCGTGCATCGTATAGTTTACACAGGTAAACGAGGAGCGATTCACACCTCACGACCAGCGATGGCTAAGTTACCTTGAGAAAGTAATCCGATTACTGATTACTGATTACTCCTTTTAAAAGTAACTTAGTTACGTTACATATTACTTGATTTTAAAAGTAACTATGTTAGATTACAAGTTACTTTAGTAGTTACATTCAGCAGCAAAATAAATTTTTCCAATACTCACTTTATTGGAAGTGCATTTTTAACAGTAACAATGTATTGAAGCAGGTTCGGTAACCGATGCAGAACCCCCCCCCCCCCCCCCCCCTCCCCCAGTGTTACTTAAAGGGCGAGACTCGCCGTGAGGAGTAGTAGTCGCTACAGTATCTCCTGACATTACATTTGTGTAGCTGCGCGGTATTATTTGTAAATTTATTTGTAAACGTAACACAAGCGAACTGGGGTGGGTTTCCCAAAACGTTCATAGCGCCAAGTACTTCGTAACCTCGTATGAAACGTACAAGGTTAAGAAGTACTTAGCGCTACGAACGTTTCGGGAAACCCACCCCTGTTCAGTCAGACAGCTTGTGAAACTAAATACCATTACAATTTCAAGTATTTTAAAGTAGGCGACGTTAGTCAAAATTCCAGCACTTTTCAAAAGTGGAACACAGTGCAACATTAAAATTCTTCAGGTAAATGTTCCTTCCCCTGTTTTTGAGGGGTGTTTCTTTATACTACCACACATCGTTACGGGAGGGCGCTGCAAAAAATGACTTGTAAAACGGGCTCGCGCTCTCACAGGGTCGCGCGCAGCGTGCGGAGTCGAGCACTATGGTCAGACGCAAAAGTAGAACTGAGCCAAGAAGAAAGCAAAAATATATATTTTTACTAGGGAAAATAAAAATAGTAACGCACAGTTATTTGGATAAGTAACTTTAATCTGATTACTGGACTGGAAATAGTAGCGCGTTATATTACTTGTTACTGAAAAAAGTGGTAAGATTAGAGTAACGCGTTACTAAGTAACGCGTTACTGACATCACTGCTCACGACCAACTCCCCATCAGAAATTGCAGCGTCGCAAGAATATCAAACATGTTTGAAATTCAAATCGCTTCTCGTGAGAGTATCGCACTGTTGAAGCAGCTCCACGAGCCGACTCTCCCGGCGATTTAGTCGTACAGTTTGAGCTGGAGCCGAGTACACGATTTAAAATATCATACAGTGTACGCCCAGCTTTAGCAAGCCAAGGGACGTCAGCTATTGATTGTTTGGTTTACATCAGTATCAATAAAGTTCATGACACACACCAAGTTATTACGTGTTATTGTTTATTCAGTGTCCAATATAGTCGACAGCAAAGTGATGGTCAGAGCTGGATGCTACCGAGCAGAGCTGGATGCTAGCGGATCACAGCTAGTTTCAGAGCCGTTTCAGTGGAACAGTTGCTGTCCGCATTTGAAAGAGCAAACTCTCGACTAGTAGATGTTCGTGGTGTACTGCCAGCCGAGAGCTTGCTCTTTTCTAGCTAGATGCTATCGGATCACGGCTAAAAGCTAGCGAACCGGGGCTAGAAGCTAGCGAACTGGGGCTAGAAGCTAGCGAACCGGGGCTAGAAGGAACCGGGGCTAGAAGCTAGCGAACCGGGGCTAGAAGCTAGCGAACCGGGACTAGAAGCTAGCGAACCGGGGCTAGATGCTAGCGAACCAGGGCTAGAAGCTAGCGAACCGGGGCTAGAAGCTAGCGAACCGGGACTAGAAGCTAGCGAACCGGGGCTAAAAGCTAGCGAACCGGGGCTAAAAGCTAGCGAACCGGGGCTAAAAGCTAGCGAACCGGAGCTAGATGCTAGCGAACCGGAGCTAGATGCTAGCGAACTGGAGCTAGATGCTAGCGAACTGGGGCTAGATGCTATCGGACCGGGGCTAGATGCTATTGGACCGGGGCTAGATGCTAGCGGACGTACGTGTACTCCCAGCCGAGAGCTTGATCTTTCAAACGCGGACAGCAACTGTTCCACTGAAACCGGCTGGGAACAGTAACAGTACTGGGAACAGTAACAGTACTGGGGACAGTAACAGGGAACAGCACCAACTTTTAGCCGCGAGCTTCCTGCTATGTAGTCTGCAGCAGTGAAATGCTGGCTACACACAAAGATGCTCCGTATCACAAAGTTTTCCCCTTCATCCCTCCTAATTGCACAAACCAATTTTCATTTCTGCTCGTCGTCAGCCGGAAAACCGTAGAAACTGAGATACGACTGTTTTTGCTTCGAGATCGAGCACCCTGGTGCACTGCAAAAGCTCTTGTTATTAGACTCTGCCATTGTTTAATGTGTAACGGAAGTAACTTTACCCTGCAACGAGAGCTTCCGGAAGAAAAAATGCGGAAGTGTGAAAAGGGCCTATTGTCACATCACCAGATTACAGGGACACCAGTGAATGAAAAACTTGTGTGCGAGTCACACAATTTGCAGCGACAATATTTACAATAAGATGTATAAATTACAAACAATTTAATTAGTGTATGTACATATAAAAACTTACTTTGTAACCATAAAAATAGATTGTATTGTTACACATTTTAGATATCTTTAGACGTGTGATATTGCACAGAGAATGTAAGATGAGTGTAAAACTATGGGTATTACAATGCTGTGTAGAGGTGGCAGTATCACAGTGAGTATGATTCTAGAGTAATGTCAGTGCAAGGTATAGAATGAGTTTGTGGAAGCGCAGGGGTAGAGTATTGTCTTGGGTCGGCATGATAAAGTCCAATAATCCAACTGTGCAGGAGTGCAGTGTGAAATAAAGTGCAGAAAAAGTACCGTGGTCTGGCCTTGTATGTATGACAGTTGTGTCATCACACAGTCGTTGATGTATTATTCTTGATGTATTATTCTTGTGTGTTTGGCGATTAGGTTTGACAGATGATGGACTCCTCTTACTAGAAAGCTTCTGCTCCTCACAAGAACTCAATGAGTTAAATGAATTAGTAAGTCTCATGTCTCTTGCATTCTTCACTGTAGGGCCATCAGAGCTTTCCATTTAATATCTACAATGCTCTACCTGAGTGCTTTGGAAAGTGCTGCCACCTTGGGTCTGTTTTATAGTACTGTACTATTTCCTATTGGTATTTTATCTATTTATTGGTCTTTTGCATGTAAGCTTGGACTGTCCCTTGGGACCTGACCTGTTTGCTTTGTCTGACTACACCGTTACTGAATACACCCTTGCCGACTACACCCTTGTTGATTACACACTTGCTAACTACGCCCATGTCTTACATTCTTCATAAAATGTGTGAATGGATCTCCTGACCCCAAGTCTTTAATGTCAGTTACACTGTTTCCTTGGAAAAGTCTGGATCTTTAGTTCCTTGTGGATTAGTCAGCAAGCATTGTGATGACTTCATGGTTTTTACTGTTCCTGTGATTCTAAAGTGATTCAGAGGATTGTCCTTCATAGATGTCCTTAATGAAGTGATGTTTGTGTGTTTGTGCTCTGCATGGTCAGGTAACCCTCCTAACACACCACTCCCAGCCCCTGCTCCTCACACACCTGCCTGCTCCCCTGCAGAGTGAGGACCTGCTCAGGAGGGTGGAGCAGCTGTTCAGCTCATCCAATGTTGTACTGAAGACTGAAGATGGAAAACTGGACAGAGATTACATGCAGTAGTGAAGTCCTCCCCTACCTACTATGTACTACTATGTCATTCATGGCCTAGTGTACCTGAGTGAGATCCAGTAATAGTTATGTGAAATATTAATGCCTTGTATAATACTAAAGGACCCTAGTTATGTTATAGAAGTAATCCACTTCTTGTCCAATAAACATATTTAAGTAAATGTGTCCATTTCATATTAATACAAATGCTGTATCTGAATTACTTCAGAATTTTAGTGTCTGAAAAGCATTGCAGATTTTTTTTATGATTTTGTTATAAAAAAAAACCAAGTAACCTACATTTAATCTGGGGCAAACCAAAAGCAAAGAGCTTTGTGACAGCTTTAACTTCAGGATTGGTCATCTTCTGCAAGAGGAGATCTTTGGGGAAATTAGCAGCTACATGTGGTTTAGGTAAGCAGGGCATTCCTAGACTGTGCAGGGTCCTGGGTTCAGCCCAAGAACAAATATTCCGCAATAAAATCACCAAATATCGGAAAAAAATCACCAAAAATCGGAGCCATATCTCTCACTGATTATCCATTTCATTGACGAATTTTGCCGACTTCGGAGCTACTGCTTGCAAATGTCTTATTTCCCAGAGTGCCACACAAGCGAGATAATTGCTCTTGGGCTGAAAGATGCCCTCGCATCCTGGTCAATGAAAGAAGAGGCCATCGTGTGCATGACCACAGACAGCAGAGCCAACGTAGTCAGCGCACTCCGAATTAACAACTGGAAGAGGCTTTGGGCACCGGCTTCATATCGCAATCGGTGAGTTCAAATGATTAGTGCATTTAATTAATTCTGAGTGTCAACGAAAATGGAAATATACTATAATGCATTTTTATATTTGTACCTTTAAATTTATTATTATTATTATTATTATTAAGATGTGTTGAGCAGGGTACTGACAAACAATATGCCTGCTGTACTATATAAAATATGTCACGGTGAGGGGGCTGGGTCGCCACAGGAGGCCGCGCATCCCTGCCAGCAGCCGATCCCAGCACACACCCCCGAGCACGCAACCACTCCCACCATCACAATCACCAGAATACTGATGCACCTGTTTTCTATTACATTGCTCTTTTTAAGCCCGCAGGTCGTCCGGTCCAGTGCTGCACATTGCCGCTACGAGCGTCTCTGTATCCAGCGAGCATTCCTCAAGAGATCAACTTCCTGTGAATGCGCTACGAGTATTACTTTGGTATTGTTGTTTGAGTCATGGAGAATAAACTCTCTTCTGTTTCACCCACATCTCCGGCTCCCTCTGTCCCAACGCCTTTGGCGTCACAGAATGTGCAGCCTGGAGCAGCCTGAGGCGAGGGAGCCTCACCTCTGGAGGTACTGGCTCACCAGGGAATCGTCCTGAGAAAACAGCAGCAGGCGCTCCAGGAACTCCGTGCGCTGGTGACCACGTTAACGTCCTGCATACAGGCTCTGACGGTGCAGGCGTCTGCACAACCTCCGACACCGCGGACACCGATTCCTCTCCCCAAATCCTATGGAGGGGACCCAGAGCGCTGCGAGGGCTTCCTGGTGCAGTGCCAGCTGTATTTTGACAGCATGCCTCATCTCGAGGAGAGACAGAAGATCTCGTTCATGGTAAATCGCCTGTAGGGTAAGGCACTGGACTGGGGAGCGGCCCAGGTCAGCGGAGAGACCCCGTGCAATCGAGGGTACGAGCTGTTCGTCCGCGAGTTGAGGGCGGTTTTCAACCACCCTAGCTGCGGGAGATTCTGCGGCCAGAGTTTGTTACAGCTACGGCAGAGATGCCGTAGCACCGCCGATTACGCCTTGGAGTTCAGGACTCTGGTCACCAGGACCGGATGGGGTGAAGCCGTGCTGACAGACGTCTTCCTGGCGGGACTGAATCCTGACCTGAAGGCAGAACTGACCTGTCGCCCCGATCGGCAGAATTTTAACCAGGTGGTTCACCAGGCAATAACCCTAGACAGGTTGCTGCAGGAGCGAAGAGGAGGAGCGGCGCTCCCTACTACCCCGCAGGCTCCCGTACACACGCCGCCCTGTGAGACCACTACAGCTGAGCCCATGGAGATGGGTGCCACCCCCCCCCCTCACTCAGACCTCCGGTCCAAGGAGGGGGCGGGCTAGGGTAAGTATCTCTCTGATGGGACAACTGCTGACGTGGGAGGTGTCTATTTTACGGGGCAATGTCTTTATCCGTGTTTGCCCTAGTGGACTCGGGAGCCTCGGGGAACATAATGAGAAGAAGTGTCGCAGAGGAGCTGAGGGTGCCCCTGATACGTCTGGAGGAGCCACAACGCGTGCAAGCACTGGACGGGCGGCCTGTGGGCGGGGGTTTTATTTATCACCGCACTGCACCAGTCACCTTACATGTTCAGGGCTGAAGGGAACAAATTAGTTTTTATGTCCTCCCTTCCACATGTTATCCTCTCACGTTAGGTCTTCCTTCATTCAAGCTTCACAACCCCGTCATCGACTGGTCCACAGGTAGGCTGCTGAAGTGGGTAGCGCCCCTTCAGGGCTCTCGGTCGCCCCCCCCGTGTGTTCGCGCAGTCCACCAGCGTAGAGAGCCCCAACATCAGTACCACTCCGGTTATTCCGGCCCCGTATCAAGATCTAGCGGAGATGTTCAGTGCTGCCAAGGCCACCCAGCTACCACCACACTGACCCTGGGACTGTCACATCACCCTCAACTCAGGTACGACGCCACCGTGTGGCCAAGTCTATCCACTGTCTCAGGAAGAAGAGCGGGTTATGAGTCAATATATAAAGGAGGCTCTCGCTCAGGGCTATATAACTCCCTCCACCTCTCCCGCCTCAGCCAGCGTCTTCTTTGTAAAAAAGGACGGGGGTCTGAGGCCATGCGTGGATTATCGGGGGCTCAATTCCCTCTTAATGAACTTTGCCTACCCGCTGCCGCTAGTGCCTTCGGCACTGGAGCAGTTGAAGTCGGCTAAAGTCTTCACTAAACTAGATCTACGCAGCGCCTACAACCTTATTCGCGTATGCGAGGGTGATGAATGGAAGACATTTACATTTACATTTATGGCATTTGGCAGACGCCCTTATCCAGAGTGACTTACATTTTTTATCTCATTTTTTATACAAGTGAGCAATTGAGGGTTAAGGGCCTTGCTCAGGGGCACCTCAGTCATGGCCTCAGGTCTGGGAATTGAACCCCCGATCCTCCGGTCACAAGACCAGTTCCCTAACCACCAGGCCATGACTGCCCAAGAAGACAGTGTTTAGTACCTATGGTCACTATGAGTATCGTGTCTTGCCTTATGGCTTGGCCTCTGCTCCTTTGTTCTTTCAGGCGTTCATTAATGAGGTCTTAAGGGAGTATCTGAATAGATGCGTGGTCGCTTATATCGACGACATCCTGATCTGTTCACCCTCCTTAGACCAACATGTGCGTGATGTACGGGCTGTCCTGGGCACGCTCTTGCGCAATCGTTTGTATTGCAAGCTGGAGAAGTGCGAGTTCCATCTCAGCGAGGTGAACTTCCTGGGTTACACCATCAGGCCAGGTTCCATGCACATGCAGCCTGGGAAGGTGGAGGCGGTCGTGAAATGCATGCAGCCTCACACATGACGTGAGCTACAGAGGTTTCTGGGCTTTGCGAATTTCTATAGGCGGTCCATACGCGCGTATAGCCAGATCGCAGAGCCCCTTACCGATATGCTGCGAGGGGGAGGTACCAAGCTTCACTGGACAGAGAGATCTACGAGAACATTAAACCAGCTGAAGCAAGCATTTGTCGAGGCGCCGGTTTTACATCAAACGGATCCTAACCGTCCCTCTTTAGTGGAGGTGGACGCCTCTAACGTGGGAGTAGGTGCGGTGCTTTCCCAGCGACCGAAGAAGCATAGCTCCCTCAGCGTGCGGATGCGCTGTCCAGGTCCTTTCCTGGCAGTACGGAGTCCACGAGCGAGGAGCCTGTGCTAACACCTGAGTGCTTCGTGGGAGCATTGGAGTGGAAGATCGGGAGATAGAGGCACCGAACCCGCATCCCGGTTACCCGCCACACCGTAAGTACGTCCCCCCGCGCATCGTAGCGCCCTCATCAGCTGGACTCATACCCAGGGGTGTCGAAAATGGCTCAGTTGCTGGGAGCTCGCTACTGGTGGCCGGGGCTGCACAGGGACGTACTGCAGCAGGTGGCGTCCTGCGCGGTGTGTGCGCATTGCAAGGTTCCACACACTCTGCCTGCGGGTAAGCTCGAGGGTATGTGTTAATCACCTATATAATGTGTGTTCGCGCAATGTCTTGTGCTCGTCTTTGTCTAAAGTTTCGTGCCTGTGCGAGTGTTATCTGTGTATGCTTGCCCTCCGCACGGAGCCTCACGTGTTGTTGTTCATATTAAACGTTTCATGTTGCACTGTTCGATGCTCATCGTGCCTCCTCCTTCCAGCGTCACAGAAAATCATAAAAAATATTGAGATTTTTTTTTGCCCATATTGCCCACCCCTAGTTACTATATAAATAAATTTCACATATTCAATAAATCTCATAAAAAACACAAGCTCCATCCTGTCCCTCTGCCTGCATCCCTGTTTACTGAGAAAATGTATTTTGTGTACCTAGAAAACACAATGTTTTATGTTTTAACAGTTGAGAGTGGAATGAATTAGTTGTATCCTCTGTACCTTTGTGCCTCTATGCCAGTAAAAACGTATTCTTTTTTGTTTTTGTTCATTTTTATGTTATTGGTTGTCTATTCAGAACATATGCTTCCATAAGGGGAAGGTTTACTGGTTTGATATTAACAATATGGATATTAAGCCTGTTAGACAAGGGCACACAGAGGACTCTCAGCCAAGTTCTTATCTGGGAAGGTTCCCACCGCTTCAGAGTCTAAGACTGCTGCACAAAGGAATACTCCATTTAAATCAATACAAACTGGCCCTGAGAGCTGGTGACTAGACATGGAAATATCGAAATGATTCAACCCTGATGGGTGTTGGGTGATGGAAGTGGGAAGGAGTACCTGAGGACACAAGCAGGTGTGAGCCAGGCATCTCTACTGTCCCGATAAACTGTCTGTTTATCTGTTCAGCAACACTCAGAACAACCTACCTGTAACATACTGCCTATCATCCACCACCCTGCAGCCAGGCAAGGTGGAGGTTGTGATCAGATGGACTATACCACAGAGGCATCGTCAGCTCCAACGGTTCCTGGGGTTTTGTCACATCCAGTCACTTAGCACACTACCTAAGATTGACGCCTCATAATCAACAAGTTACAAATGTTCAGCACTCTGCACTGTGGTGGTAGGCAGGGCAGAATTGTTGAAAGAAAATGTTTTCAGCTGTCTTATCTTGAGTGTTATAAAGAGTTTTTATGTTTTTATCACAGTGACCTGTCCATAAGGTGTGAGCACCCAGTATTAAACTTTGTTTTAATAATTAATCTGGTTTAAAAAACCTTTAAAAGAGATCTTTGGACCAGAGATAACACAAACTTTGATAGCAACTGAAGGAAGCAGGAAGCAACCACCTATAACTGTGCTGAAGTGGTGGATCATTTTTCACTTTTGTGTCCAATAGGAGAAACCTTCTTCATCTCTGGTGACCAATGAAGGGTGAAAACACCCATGTTAGGTCCTTTAAAAGTTTATGTCTGGACGTCCTTCTGTAGAGATGGTTTATGCTGAGTAAACACATACACCCTGTCGGTGAGTGCTATAACTTCACCATGCCGTTGTTTGTTTTTGGTCAAGGATAAAGGGTCACAGAGATTTACCTTATAATGAAAAAGTTGGTATATGGCTCTGTACAATGCATGGGGGGGAGAACAGGGGTATTGGAATTTTTAAAGTTTTGATGCATCAACTTTCTTTTGTTCATAGCTTCACTGAATAAAGTTACAACCATTCCGCCACGTCATAAGAAGGTCTTGCATTCTGTAGAGAAGAGAACTGAGTTGTTTACTGGATACATTGCTGGAGCTCCTGATTTGCCCTCTTCTGTTTTGAAGTGTAATTTTTCGCTCAACGGCAGATTCTGAACAAAAGGTTAAAGGTAAACAATACATGTACATTAACTATGCTGTCATTAGGACATTCAATAAAAACAAATATTTAATGTACATTGCTCAAATCCAAATAGAATTGGTGAAACATTCAAACATGCTAGACAAAAATAAATAAGTGAAAATAGTAAAAATAAGTGAAAAAACTTGTAAGATTGTAAGAATTTTAAGAATTTTGGACTGTAAAAATCCAAAATGTAATGTTTTACAGTCTCCTGTTCCTGTTACAGTCTGAGTTCTGCTAAAACTGTTTTCGATCTGTTCAAAATATACATGTTGAAAAAGCCACATGATGCACAGTATGCATACGTGTAGGAACTGTAGTAGGATTGTACATAAATGTAAAACTGTACATAATTGTATAGAACAAATATGCCACCACATTTTACTCATGCATTTACATGCATTTTATGTCCCCAGCTTTATTGGTTCAATTTGTTGCTTGCTAATATGAATCTAATGTTAATACTGTATTCTGTATCTGATGTGTTAAAGTCAGATATGCTGTAATGGAGGACAATTGGCACAGTGGTAAAAGACAAAAGTGTTTCAGACCTCCATATGCATGAAACAGAAATGGCTGAAGTATGGAGCAGCAAGAGGTTAGCGTGTGTGAAACTGAAGGCAGCTTGAACACCTGCTGATTACTCATCACCATATAAGGCATCTTGATGTGTATTCCTGCAAATTGGACCAACTCCAAACAGATTGGCCGTAACTCCAAATGGGATTATTAGTCATACAAATTGGTCTATTTGTATTGGTCGAATACAAATAAAATTTATAAAATGGGTTTTATATATAATCTCAGTTAAAAATCTGGATTTTTAATCTAAGCAATATTTTTATGTACATAAATGTAAAACGGGCACTGTACTTTTTATATTTGTAAAGACAATAACAAGAAAGATATTTTCCTTCTTTAACACACTATTGTGACTAGTCAAGGTCACTCCCTACAGGGGACAAGACTTGCCCATTTTGCCACGTGGAAGGAGGTTCAGGAGGGGCACCGTGGCAACCTCAAACACTTTTGGATGGATTAGTTGGCTTTTCCTTCCACTTGCGCCAGATGAGCAGATCTCACAAATTTCCAGTGGCCACAGCCTCCTGTACAGTGTAAATTGTTAATGTAACACTGGGGGCAGGGCCGGAGTGGGCCACTTTTTCAGCCCGGGAGTTTCATGTCCAATTCCGGGGCCCTCTGACTGGGGGTGAGGGGGAGCAAAAAGGCAGATGCAAAGTCATACCAGGGGAGTCAGACAAAGAAACAAAACCAAGATGAAGGGATTTAACAGACAAATTATAAAAAATAACAAAAAGAGTACAAAATGTTACCTGACAAAAAACACAAATGCAAAGAACCAGGAATATCCAAAAACACTCACAAATTGTAGACCACTAACACAGACCAGTTTTGAACAGAGGAAGAAACATAGCTTAAATAACGCAGACAATGAAACTAACAAGAAACAGGTGGGAAGGATGATCATGAGACACATATTAGTAGGAGGGACTGACAGGAAACAAATAAGGAAGTGCTAAGGAAAAGGCTGGGCGGAGCTAAAGGGAACCAAACTGGAGTGACAGAAGGGGCGGAGCTAGGCATGATGGGTAGCTCCAGACCTTGTTTTTCCCTGGTAGTTGGCTTTGATTAATGCTTGCCAAACCTTCTTGCCAAAGGTGTACTTAAGTGCACCTGGCATGTTTGCAGGACACAGTTTATATAATTGGATTTGTGTGTATGTGTCTTGGACACTCAGGTAAAGAGAGGAGCTTAGCAGCTATTTAACTCAGTGTTTAAAATAAGTTATGAAAATTAAAACAAACCAATGTTCAGTTATCATGAGTGAGCCGAACTATCATATGTTTATTTTATTGTGTATATGG
Organism: Brachyhypopomus gauderio; assembly: GCF_052324685.1. Lineage (NCBI taxonomy): Eukaryota > Metazoa > Chordata > Actinopteri > Gymnotiformes > Hypopomidae > Brachyhypopomus > Brachyhypopomus gauderio. The sequence continues at coordinate 19,005,942 of NC_135216.1, read as the reverse complement.
TTTGTGTTACTGCATATTGGATACTTGTAGAAAAGACTACGGACTTGTATGTTTAGCGAGTGGTTCTTCGTTTGACGTACCCGTTACGTTTAACCTGAGAGCTTTTATTTGATATTGTAGGCTCACGAGACGTAACTACGTACGCCTCGACTTTGTTGTTTTTTGAGAGTTCGCACAGTCATCCTTAACCGTTTCAGTGTTCTGTGTGCATTAATGAGCAACGATCACACGACACGACATACGACCTCACCCAACTCCTAACACACGCACAAATGCATGAATGTTGATCAGTACCCTGTGAAATGTAACTGCAAAGTTTAATAGAAGAAACCAAGTTCTACTTCAACCTGTCTGGCGTCGTTATTTGCATTTAAACTCCCATTCACCATCTTCACGCTATCAGTAATGCTCTGACCGGCATTCCTTGGTTGTGTTCGATGACAAACAGAACAGTGCAACCTATTTAGATTAATATACAGTCCATCTACTCCATATACTTCCCTACAATACTATTATATGTATTACTTCAGGAACCAATATGCAGTGTACAGTATGTACTGTTTTTAATGCTGTGTACATTATATACAGTACATACTTAGTGCAGACTACAGTTTACAGTATGTACTAGACTATTTCACATACAGACATAGATATAGACAATGTGCTAAATGTCAAGATGTCACAGTTCAGCTCCGAACCCCTCCTTGTGGGTGTGTTGCTACGTCGTCTGTGTCTAGTTATGTCCATGTTTGTAGTTCCGTGGGTGTGGGTAGTTCGTGAGAGTGTTCATTGCTTTCACCTGTGCCTTGTCTCATGATCACTGGGGAACTTGTTATTCACCTATTTAATGTGCGTTTGCGCAATGTCTCATCCTCGTCTTTGTCTAAAGTTCGTGCCAGTGTAAGCAGTGAATGAGAGTGCTTGCGCATTCCACACTGAACTTTACTGTTTTTGTGTCGATTAAAGGTATATGTTCACCACAAACTTCTTCGTCGTGCCTGCCTCCTCCGACCATCACACAAGGGAGCAAATTAAACAGGATGAAAGTTTGTGTTACTGCTGAAGGAGAGTTTATCCCAACTAAAACCTCACGCCCTACTCCTCTTATTGAACTACTGAACTGTTACTGGCTCCCTAAACTCTAATAAGCAAATCTACAGCTGTCACAATTGTACGATATATTGTGACAGTTCTCAATAACTATTTATTATACATTATGTACGTAATGTACCTGGGGTGGATCAGGCAGGTAAAATATTAACAGGCAGTCATGGCCTGGTGGTTAGGGAACTGGTCTTGTAACCAGAGGGTCGTGGGTTCAATTCCCAGACCTGAGGCCATGACTGAGGTGCCCCTGAGCAAGGCCCTTAACCCTCAATTGCTCACTTGTATAAAAAATGAGATAAAAATGTAAGTCGCTCTGGATAAGGGCATCTGCCAAAATGCCGTAAATGTATTAACACTTTTCAGCAATTGTTTCTCCATAAAGCATTCTGCCATCATCAGTTCATTTCAGTGCTTTTGGTGAATAACATTTTGTTTATTATTATCAGAGGATTTTTAATTTTGTATTTTGCTTATTTATTTTGAGCCACATAATATGTCATATATCACATAATTTTTATGTGTTACTGTTACTTGATGTTTTCAGCATCACAACAGTGTTTAAGGGGCAGAAGTGCTGGATGAACTGGAAGAGTTCTGTTAATATCATCCATCCATTATCTGAACCGCTTAATCCCGCTAGTCGGGGTCACGGAGGGGCTGGAGCCAATCCCAGCATCTCCGGGCGAAGGCAGGGTACACCATGGGCCAGTCCACCGCATGGCCAACACACACGCACGCACGCACGCCTACGGGCAATTTTAGAGTGATCAATCAACCTAACACGCATGTCTTTGGACTGTGGGAGGAAACCGGAGTACCCGGAGGAAACCCACACAGGCACAGGGAGAACATGCAAACTCCACACAGAACAGCCCAGAGAATCGAACCCAGACCGCCTTGCTGTGAGGCGACAGTGCTAACCACCACACCACCGTGCCTCCCCTGTTAATATCAATCAATCAAAATGTATTTATATAGCACTTTTTACAATAGTTGTTGTCACAAAGCAGCTTTACAAGTGTCTGAGTCCAAGCCCCCAGTGAGCAATCCAAGGGCAACAGTGGCAAGGAAAAACTCCCTAAGAACATGAGGAAGAATGTCACGGTGACAGCTCCGGACCCCTCCTTGTGGGCATGTCACTACGTTGTCTGCGTGCCGTTATGTCCATGTTTGTAGTTCCGTGGGTGTGGGTCGTCTGTGAGTGTGTTCGTAGTCTCACCTGTGCCTTGTCTCGAGATCACGAGGGTAAAACTTAACGTCTTTTTCAGTGGTGGGCCGTTAATGGCGTTAACGGCGGTCGTTAATTTGATACTCTTATCGGGCGATATAAAAATTATCGCCGTTAATCTATTCTTAAAGTTGGGTTGGGAACTGGGTCAAATAGGTAATCAAACTATGATGACTTTCAACTTGATAATTTAGCTCGGCTGTATTCCTAACCAAATTGCACAGTAGGGGCGAGAACGAGTTTTCAAACGTGAATTACAAATCGTTCGTGTGATTACATGGCCACGAAGTCGCCAGGTTTGCTTCATGGAAAATTCATTTTTAGGAACGTAAAGTGTTAACGGAGCGGAGGTTGGAGCGGTCGTTTTCTGCATGGTCCTAGCGCTAGATTCGTCGCTATTTAAATATTTCTTTTTAACCGTTAAAACTGCAGAGGACCAAAACCGGCTTTTGAAAAAGTCCCCCCCAAATTACGTCCGTGAGGTTAACACTAGAAGTCCCAGAGAAGGGTCTTTCAACACTTCTACCATCGGAACCCAGAGAAGGGTCGAGAGAACTGAAGGATTTTAGCTAACACCCTATTATCAGCTGTAAGCAGGCACTTTTGTCCTGTAAATAAGGCCATTACTGGCGCACCACAGGAGGGGGCATGCTTCAGCTCACAACTAATTGTTGTTTTCCATTGAGTTTAGCCATTTAGTTTCTAGTTAGTTCTATTTAGTTTATTGTATTTTATAATATAAAGGTTATATATTGTATTTAGTTTAGTTTTATCTGAGCAACAAAGCACAAACAATAAATTATTTTTTTATATTTTAAATAGAAAATTAGAAATTTTATAGCCAGGTACATGCATGGACGTAGTTTTGATTTCACAAGTGGGGGGGACACAACCTGGGGTGGCGAACTGTTAAGCGGGGGGGGGGGGGGGGGTGCTGCATGATCCTAGTGCTAGATTTGTCGCTATTTGGATATTGGTTTTTTTACCGTTAAAAAGTGGGGGGGACATGACTTTGTCACTACTTAAATATTTGGTTTTAACTGTAAAAACTGGGGGGGACCAAAACCGGCTTTTGAAAAAGTGGGGGGGACATGTCCCCCCCGTCCCCCCCCCCAAAACTACGTCCGTGGGTACATGTGAGTAATGACCAGAAGCATTTGTGTCTAAGTCAGGAGGACTGAAATTTCAGCATGAGAAACATACAAAAGAACAACTGTTATGTTTCCATGCTTTTTTATGTTCCATGCTTTTTATTATTGCCATAAAATTATACAAAAAATTCAAGGAATAAAACAATTCCACACATATTTACAATAGGCTGCAGTGCAGGGCTCTGTGTGTGTGTGTGTGTGTGTGTGTGTGTGTGTGTGTGTGTGTGTGTGTGTGTGTGTGTGTGTGTGTGTGTGTGTGTGTGTGTGTGTGTGTGTGTGTGTGTGTGTGTGTGTGAGTGGCATGTCCTTCTTGTGTGACTAGCACTTCAGCAGTCACTCAGCAGTCTGTCAGAACATGCCTGGCACTGCCAGGGTATCTCCCTGGTACATTTGCCACACGTGTATCTGTAGCAGTCGACACATCTCACATTTGCACAATTGTTCATGAGTGTTCTCATCAGAGCATTCACATACTGTACAACTATCTACCCAGTCTGCCAGTCCCTCATTTGGGGAGAAAGCTACAGTATTGTGGCTATTCCCACTTTAGTGACCCCATTTTGTTTCTCTTTCACTCAGACAATAAAATACTCCAATACAGTGAGGACATGCACCTAAGACGAAAATTTCAGACCCCTCCATGATTAAAAATTGTCTAAATTGTCTAAAGTGGGGAATAGCCACAATAGTGTAGCTTTCTCCCCAAATGAGGGAGTGGCGGACTGAGTGGATAATTGTATGTGAGTGCTCTGTTGAGAACATTTCAACTTTATTGTATATATTTCTAAACTTACATCATGTCCTCTGTAGCTGCTGCTCTCAGCCAGGCCCTCTGACTGCCTCTCTCACCTTATGCATGTCCCCTGCACAACAATGCAGCTGGGGGATGGGCAGACACACTCAGGACCAGCTTACAGACTTTTGCATGACCTTTTTTGAGGTGGATCATCACAATTAATTTGGTCATTTTTTTCAAAAATTGTTATTTTGAACCCACTTATGTTTTTTAGAAGAAAAACATTACTAACATTACTACATTTCTACCTGAGCCTGCCAAAGCCAGTGCTGAGGTATTTTGCATCCCATGAGGCCATCCTTTGTCATGCAGCCATTTCTAGGTAGACGGGGGGATGGGTGATAGTGTGAGCTATGTTGATCCATTGACTCAGACGGAGAAGAAAAGACCCTTTCAGAGAAATCTGAACTTTAGCTATTTTGACCAATAATCTTGTCACCTTTTGCAGTGAGAAAAAAATCCAAAATTAGTACAAAGGAGGTAGACTTGATATGTTTTGGAATTATAGTTCAAATAATGTCTGTCAGTTTTATAATAAAGAGAAAGATGACTGTAGCCACCTACATGTGGATGAAAATCCATGTCACCACACATTTCACTTACTCTGTTGACTGAGAAGCAAGGATAGCAAAGGTTTCCAGTACACAGCAGGCTTTGGACATGATCCTGGAGGGGCCGTGGGCGGGTGGGGTTCCCTGGTCTTTCTCTGCCTGCCTCTGGCCTCTGGGGCCTTGCTAATAAGTACATTATGTACATTTATCCTATGTTGCACTTACATAACCACACACACTCACACACACATACATCAGTCATTTGTGCTGTATGTCTTACTTTCTGCTCTTCATTTAGTAGCAGCAGTTGGTGAATCATTGCAGTGGTCATTTGAGCTGTTTTTTCTGCTCTTCTGTCTTTTCCCTTTTTACTTTCTCTCCCCTTCTTTTCTCTCCTCCTGTTTTCTCTCCTGTCCTGTATGGTTCACCTAACCCCAATTGTTTTTATCACTATTGTACTGTATTATACAAAATTGTTTTCTTTTGATCCTTACATGAAAACAAAGTTGTCCTTCAAAGGTGAAAGGGTGGAGGTGGGCCAAAAAAAAAGTTTGAAAAGCCCATATGAAGCAATTTTAAAGCCTAGGGTCACAAACGTCACACACAACACATTGTTAGTTTTCAGAGAGTAGTGAAAATCTGTAGTAGTGAAATCTCTTTTGGTAAGATTTCCTAAATTTCCTATTTTTGTTTGCTGGTTATGGCTGTATTTGGAAGAGACACACTGCAAAATCTTGATCTTGATAAGTTAAAATTGCTCAATAATATTATTCTATTTTAAGTAGCTGAGGGTTTTTTGTATACATTTATGTAAAAACATTTATACCTATTAGCAGTTTTTCAAAAGACAAAACTACTTAAAATAAGGTTAAAAATATCAGAGCCATTTTGACTAATCAATATGCCACTTATATGCCATTATAATTCAAATATTATGTTTGTGTCAATTTCACATTATTTCAACCTTTCACAAATCAAATCTCAAACATATGGTTCTGTAGATGAGGAGACTTCTTGCAAGAGATCTTGCACAGTCTCATATGGTAGCCAAGGAGGTGCAAGCTTTCAGCAGCAACCACCCATACCTGACACACGCCTCATTTACATAACACTGGAGGCAAGTTCAGCTCTTCTCCCCCCTGCTGATTCCTCAGGCAATGGGCACTTTTGCAAATGAATGGATGTTAATTGGAGCCACCAGAGGTGTCAGTTTGGACTAAGGTTCTTTGGACCCTCTTTAGGGACTTCAGGGGGGTGGTTGAAATTTCAGGGACTTCTAGTGTTAAATGTACTAAATGTCGGCTTACATTTCAAATATCATGTTTAGCTGAATAAACATGTTATCAACTCCTTTTAATGTACAGCAGGGGTGCCCACAGTTTTCAGCTTGCGAGCTACTTATAAGATGACCCAGTCAGAAAGATCTACCGGGGGTGGCGGCGAACGTAATTTGTTGAGCGGGGGGGGGGGGGGGGGGGGCGAACGTAATATGTTAATATGTTGAGTGGGGGGGGTGGCGAACGTAATTTGTTGAGTGGATTGCAGATTGGCTACCGTGAATGTCAATCAAAATACAACCATCAGTGCAGATGTGCGATTCATCTACTACTATTTTATGTGACGCGATCTACGCACATTCCTTCGCGATCGACCGACACTTCCTTCGCGATCGACCGGTCGATCGCGATCGACGTAATGAGCACCCCTGATGTACAGTATGTAGGCTTACAAATTCATGTTTAACTGAATAAACCGTTGAACACGACTAACCTACATTTTATTGAGCATGTTTTTTTTCTTCAAGTATCAAAGTAGAACAGCTTCCTCAAGCAGTCATTAGAGGGTTTTCCATCCACCGAGTTTTTGCGCATTTTGAAAATGCGCATGAAAAAAACTGAATGGAAAAAGACCAAAATTTGAAAAAAGCCCCAAATATCGCAAAAAGATTTTTACGCTAGGAGGAGGTGGAGAAGTTAGACTATCGCATCGCCAAAATTCGGAAAAACTGGATGGAAAAGGGTTTTTCGCATAAACGATGACGTATCATGCCTCAAGTCATGTGGTTCTGTACATGATCGCGATGTAAAGATGGCAAATGCATACAAAAACAGTTCTGGAGAGAGCAAATTGAATTTAACTTCTCCATGTATAGAAAAGAAAAAAAAAATGTTTCAAAACCTCAACGTGCAAAAATGCGTAACTGCCAGATGGACGTAAAACCACTATAGTTTGGCGTCCTCTCACGTGATCTAAAGTTTATTTGCATAACTGTAATGAATGGATACAAGGCTTAATTCGCATTTTTTTCTGCCGAAACTTGGAAATTGCGCATTATTTTTTCGAAAGGTTTGGATGGTGATGCATTTTTGAAACAGGAGATGAGCCCCTGGTCTAATGCACCCTCTGTATTAAGAAACCCTATCTCAAAAACGGACTTTTAGTCATTACTTGGGTAGCATGCATATGAGCCATTTTAATCTAGATTAATCTAGATTAATTTCAAGATTTCAGTGAGATTAATCTAGATTAAAAAAATTAATCTATGCCCACCCCTAGTCTTTTTGTTTAATAAACGTTCTGTGTTTGACTACATTATTCGTCGTCGTGCCTCCTCCTCCACGCGTTACAAAGAAACCTTGAGAGGAACCAAGACTCAGTGGGGGGAACTCATCCTCCTCTGGACGACGCCAGTCACTATAAAAACAATTAAAGAGAATATATTTTATTTTAAGAGAATAATATTTGTTCTGAATAATACATTCAGTTGTCAGAAGTGAGCATGAATGAACACATGGGTCTGATTCAGTAGTCTAGGGCAGTGGTTCTCAAACTGTGGTGAGCTCGGAAAATGAGCTCGGTGATGTGGTGAGCTCGGTGAGCTCGGAAAATGCTTTGAGTTTTTTTTTTTTTTACACAATTATTATTTTTTTTTAAACAGAATTATGACAAGTCCTGAAATTCAGAAACTAAAAGATCTGAAACAGCGCAAATCCACAATAAAGAATACAGCGAGCCCAGTCTCCAAGGCACAGGAAGCCTCCTACCGTGCTAGTTTGCGGATTGCCAAAGCGGGTAAGCCCCACACAATTGGTGAGGAACTTTGTTTACCGTTGGCAAAAGAGATGACTCGTATTATGTGCGGAGAAAATGTAGCTAAACAGCTCGACCAGGTGCCTCTTTCAAATGACACAGTCACTTGCAGAATTGATGAAATGGCGCACAACGTCAGACAAACATTGACAGAGAGAATTAAAATGAGTAAATGCTTCTCACTGCAGTTAGATGAATGCATAGATTTTGCAGATTTAGCAAACTTGCTCATTTACGTGCGATGAGTATGAGGGCATGTCGCACGAAGACTTTTTGTTCTGTAAACCACTAACAACATGAACTACAGGAGAACTACATTATAACATATGTGTGTAATGAGCAAGGTTGCCAACTCTCGCGCATTGAGCGTGAGACACACGCATTTTACTGTCTTCACACGCTCTCACGCCACACATCCAATTTCTCACGCTGAGAAAAAAAAAACCATATCTATGATTCAATGAGTTACTAGTTCGCTCTGGCGCCAACCACTGGTGATCGATCGAGATATAACACTTAATTTGTGTCCATTTTACACCACCCCCCCCCCCCCCATACCAATTTATGTTCGCTACCACCCGTCCACCAGGTGGTGGTACGTGGAGGTTTTAGTTTGACAATTGGTGGTACTTTGTCTAAAAAGTTTGAGAACCACTGGTCTAGGGTATAGGGTTATTGGATAGAGGATCAGAAACAATGTAAACTTTACTTTATAACCATTCGGAATGACACACTGCATATACTTGTTTATGTTTCATTTGTAAATATACTCAACCACTTCATCATTTGCAGGTCACACTGTGGGGAGACATGTTTAAGAAGGTTACAAAGAGGCTTGTTCACCAGATCGCTCCAAATAGTGACCTGATTGCTGTTTCCAGCTTAAACGATTCAGCAAATCTGAAGCCACTGGCTGTGATAATCAAGAGTCCATCTATGTGGCTAAAATGGCAGAAGACGAAATACAGACCCACAGGACTCACCCTCAATGACCTGCTACAAGGGGATCCTATTCAGCCAGGTACCCACCCACCAAGCCACCCATTCAATTCAGATAATTTTGAAGCAACTGCGAGATACACTGGGAAGCAGTGGGGAGACACATAGTATAATGGGAATTCTGCTGTGGCTCTGCCCACTCCCTGCCCCTCCCCTCTCTCTCTCTGTCACAGTGGCACCACTATGCAGTTGGTGAAGAAATCACATTCAGTTCACACAGCTCCACAGCTGTAGGACGCCCAGAAATCTTTGAGGAAAATTAGTTTAAAAATTGTGTTTCTGGTCAACTTCAGTGTAACCAAGTAGCCTATTAGCCAAGTTAACATTTAACTATGTTGTGGGATGGCACAGAGGCAGAACAGCATAGGAAGACTTCATACCGTACATTAAGTAATTAATATCAATGAGGTATGTATGGAAGAGTGAAGGAAGAGCATTAATCTCAGTTCCAGTGTTCAGGTTTCAATCTCTTAAGCCTGCTTGATAACATCAGGGAGACCACAAAACAACATGAATACTTTTAATTCATACTGTTAATATATAACCACACACATCTAGTTAATCAACTTTCATGATTTTACAATATCTGATGTGCTTCATACCTGAATGTTGTAGTTTTTCAAGTGCACTTGTGTATTTATTTTAGTACATATTAGTGAACCAGTAGAGGACACAGCCCACCAATAAATGCCCCAGCACTGACCATCTGCCCTTAATACGGGAATTATTTGCAGAACCAATAGTCGGACAGTTATTGTGTTTCTCTGTGTGTCTTTTGTTATCAGAGCTGTATGAAACTGAGCTGGTGACGTACCAGGAGACACACCAAGGCAACATGTCTGGATCTCTGGAGGCAGGACTGAGTGCTCTCAGTGTGTCTGTAGAGGGCAGTGGAGGGTCTGCTCATTCCGTCTCTTTAGGGACACTTCGTAAAGAATCTGTGAACATGAGCACACTTCTACAGTTCAACGACAGGTCAGAAAGAAATACACACACTGACGTGTATAATGTGTCCCAGTAAAGTGTATAGTATCATGAATTTTAGTCAAAATGGAAGTTTGTACTTGGAAGGTTTTATTGCTGAGGTTCTGTAATCCAGTCCAGTGAACTCAGAATGAAACAGTACTGATGATGTCAATGTACAATGCAAACGCACAACATCACCTTTAACTCAGTGGTTACTGCAAACATGCCTGTGTGTGAGTTGTTTCCACTGCTTGGCTTGTAGTAGCTGTGTGATTCCTTGTTTTGACGGGTCCTACAGGACAGTGGACCTTAAGAAGTTTCAGCTCAAAGAGTGGAAGAATAATCCCAAATGGAAGCTCTTTGTGGTGCTGGACAGTATTTTCACCACCTCTCAATGCAGAATCGACTGCAGTAGTCTGATGAAAGGCACCTGTGACATCGGGCAAAAATTATTTGAGACAGCTAAGGCAACGGTGGGTCTGTGTATGGATGTGTATATGAACAGAGTGGGTCTGTGAAGGGGTGTCTACTGTCCAATTTTGATGAGCCTGTGCAAATTGTAGCCTCAGTTTCCTGTTCTTAGCTAACAGGAGTGGCACCAGGTGTGGTCTTCTGCTGCTAGCCCATCCACCTCAAGGTTCAACTTATTATGCATTCAGAGATGCTCTTCTGCATGCCTTAATTGTAACGACTGGTTATTTGAGTTACTGTTGCCATTCTATCAGCTAGAACTAGTCTGGCTTTTCTTCTCTGACCTCTGGCATCAACAAATTTTCTCTTTTTCAGACCATTCTCTGTCAATCCTAGAGATGGTTGTGCATGAAAATCCCAGTAGATCAGCAGTTTCCTAAATACTCAGACCAGTCCGTCTGGCACCAACCATTCCATGTTCAAAGTCACTTAAATCACCTTTTTCCCCCATTCTGATACTTGAACTGCAGAAGATCATCTTGGGCATGTCTACATGCCTAAATGCATCAAGTTGCATTTGCGTTAATGAGCAGTTACACAGGTGTACCTAATAAAGTGGCTAGTTAGTGTATTTTATATTGTATATGTTCCTTCAGATGAGTGGACGTGTACATACAAATGTTATTATGGAGATTCCACCCAACACTGTTGTAGCTTACAGTGTTAAAGAGCTGTGCATCGAAACTGACGATCACCTCTGTGAGTGTCTGTTTTTTTTTCACAATTTAAATATTTTTATATGTATTATAGTAAAGAATAGATACATACACATGTATATATATAGATACACAAACTGTTTTTGTTTTCAGACATTGATGTATTTCAGAACAAGTCTCTCATTGAAGAATTAGAAAGACAGGAGGAATTCCTCCTAAGTACTCTGATGAAAGGTGTGTATGTGCACATTTGTTTCTGTGTGTGTGTGTGTGTGTGTGTGTGTGTGTGTGTGTGTGTGTGTGTGTGTGTGTGTGTGTGTGTGAACAGCAGAATATTATGTCATGGGCCAATGACTCATCTTCTCCTCTCAGTGCTTTCCAGTTGATGTCATTCATGAAGTATCTTTCTGTATAACACACATGACCAAGATTTACATTAATGTGTCCAGTGTGTGTATGTGTATCTGTGTGTATGCGTGTGTGTGTGTGTGTATGTGTATGTGTGTGTGTGTGTGTGTGTGTGTGTGTATCTTTGTGTATGCATGTGTGTGTGTTCTCTCTTCTGCTGTAATGCGGTGAGTACAGGAATGTACACACCGCGTATAGAAACAGAGAGAATGGTGGACTCAAGTACCGGCTCACGCTGACAGTAAGTTTGGCAGAGCCAATGCTAGTGTGAGAAGGAAACGCGTATCACAGCACAGACTAACCAACGCAAAACAACGCAGAAAACTCAACACTTGTAAAACAAAGCTCAACTGCAGAGAGATGGGAGAAAGAAACAAAATAACAAAGACAACTAAAAAGGACGCAGAATACAAAATACAATGCGTAAAATGAAACCAATGACGCCAGGGGAAGTAACTGGCAACAGGCAAAAATGCCGCAGCAAAACAAAACCCTTCCCAAAATAAAGGTATAATGGATAGGAAGTAAAACAGGTGTGGGAAAACTTGTGATGGATCAGGAAGCGATGCAGGAGAAAGAGACTTGAATAAGTGAAAGATTTATAAGAGAGAAAAAGGTGGTGAGACACCTTGTAACAAATGTCAACAACCGAGAAAGCAGGGAAAGGCAGAAAACGTATCGGCATGACCAAAACATTTCAGCAGTGATCCGTCACAACAAGCTTCCTTAATTAAGTAGCCAGGGAGACTGATTAGGCTTATTAAGTCTGGGACTGACTCGGGAGCCTCTAGTGGCGGCTGGAGGAACGGCATCCGAGCCAGCCCTGACAGCTGCAGAGTTGGAGGAAGTAAAGTCTCTCTTTTGTATGTGTGTGTGTGTGTGTGTGTGTGTGTGTGTGTGTGTGTGTGTGTGTGTGTGTGTGTGTTCTCTCTGCTGCAGATTTGGAGGAAGTAAAGTCTCTCTTGTGTGTGTTGGCTGGTCTGTCACATCAGTCTCGCTCCCCTCTGCTACTGCAGCTCCGACAGATTCTACTGGACCGTGAACATTTGTCTGTTTTGGAGGACAGACTGGAGGAGATGGTCTATGATGATGCTCCCTGCCTTTACCACAGCAGCTGCTCTCACTCTCCTCATCAGATTATTGACACGTTCTTGGATCTGCTGATACAGTCTGACACAACCAGTGAAACTAGTCTGTCCACAGAATCCACCAATCCTGGAGCTTCAATGAGGTTGTCCAAGCAAAATCAGCCAGTCCTGGTTGCCATGTACAACCTCGTGAGTGCAGCTATGGGTAGGTGGACCTAAACTTACACTCTGGCCCACTGTTAATTTTGACAATTTTTTGTTTAGTTTTAGTCTTAGTCTTTTGACTAAAATTTCATTTAGGTTTAGAATTTAGTAGACTAATTATCAAAAAATGTACTCATCTAGGGTGACCAAACGTCCGTATTTCCCGGGACATGTCCGTATTTCACGTCCTGTCCCGGGCGTCCCGGGATATTTTTTAAAACTGTGGAAATGTCCTGGTTTTTAAATTACGTTAATCGGGCCATTAATTCTACAGGCACTAGGACCCTGAGCACGGCGCTGTATGACACGGAATCCCTGAGCCTCATCAGTTGAGCCTCATCATACTCACCTGGCGGAGAACCAACAACTTACGTTCGCCACCCACCCCCCCCCCCCCACCCCCCCCCCCCGACAACTTACGTTCGCCACCTCCCCCCGCTCGACAACTTACGTTCGCCACCCGCCCTCCCATGTCCTGGTTTTCCCAAACAAAAATATGGTCACCCTATACTCATCTAAAATATAAAGGGTGTCACTTCGATTTGAATTTCATGAGTAACCACAGTTCACAGGCTAGTATGGTTTTCCTGGGTTCTGTGCAATGTGAAGAAATTAGTACTGATTGTACGGTTACACGGGTTGTCCTGCCTCTCCGTGTACGCTAAAGTAGCTATGGTCTCTTAGCTAAACAAAACTAAATCAGGTCTGATTGGATATCATCCCTGGCCAATATTATCGTCTTGTTTTTATTTGAAAATATCCATTAATTTTGTCATCATTTTTATCCTTTTGTATACAAACCCTGGTAAAAAGTATGCAATCACCAGTCTGGGATGAGCACTCATTTAGACATTTTATTCTGTAGAACAAACTCAGATCAAAAACTCGAGTCCCCACCTCTGCTTCAGCAACCCATTGCTGAAGTTGTTAGTTGTTTTTTCACTCGCAGCCTAAGCCAGTTACTCTTGCCCTTGTGCAGTGACTTCGTTTCTCTTGTTTTTCCGTTTCCCCCCTGAGTGTTCTCAGGTTTTGTCTCTCTTGCGTTCTGTAATTTTTTCCCTCTCTGTTCTATGTTGGTTTGTCTACCAGTGTTCTGGTGGACAGGCTGACAGGTATCCTGGTAGAAGCTTTAGGTCTTGCCACCTGAGCTTCATCTCTATTATTTTCCCTTTTTGACATGTTGAGCCATTCTCCGTGTGGTTTTTGTTTTCCCTGCCTTTTCTTCAGTGACGCGTTGATTTCTTTTCCGCGTGTTTTTTGTTTGTTTACTTACCTGGGTTTTTAACGCATGTCGAGTTCCTCCGTGTCGTTCTGCTGTTTTCCCTCTGGGTTTTTGCAGTCGCGGAGGTTTCAGTTGGCTGTTTTTTGCCGTTTTGCTTTTAGTGGGTAGCGTTTGAGTCCTAATCACGTCTATACCAACGCGTCACCGCCGTGACCGGAGGCGGCGCGTAACAGAACAACTTCAGCCAGTTATGGACTCAGCTAACCCAGCCGCCGATGAGATGTGAAATGCCCTTGCCATACAAGGGCAGGCTAGCGGCAGGCATGAGCAGGCATTACAGGAAATACATACCCAGCTCCAGGCTATCGCCCTCGCGGTTCAAAAGCCCGATCCGCCTAATGCGGCTCCCAGCCCTCTGGTTTCCTCCGGGGCTGTTGGGCTGCCTGCCGACTCCCGTGCTGAGCCCATATTGCCCGCTCCGGCGCGTTACAGTGGGGATCCCAACGAGTGCAGGGGGTTTTTATTGCAGTGGTCCCTGATCTTTGAGCAGCAGCCATCCCATTTTCCCACTGAGCGCGCTAAGGTGGCCTATGTCATGGCGTTGCTTTCGGGAAAAGCATTACGGTGGGCTACACCGGTGTGGGAAAACCAACCGGAACTCTGTTCCTCTTTTGAGCGGTTTTCTCGGGCTATGCGGCAGTCGTTTTTTCATCTGGCTTCTGGGGGTATGGTCGCTTCAAAACTGTTGCGTTTACGACAGGGCAGATCGACTGTGGCAGAGTACTCCCTAGACTTCCGCACACTGGCGGCAGAGAGTGATTGGGGTTCAGAGGCGTTGGGGGCTAATTACTTAGAAGGATTGAGTGAAGAGATAAAGGACAAACTGTCCCTCAGAGAGCCACCCAGCGGTCTGGACGATGCCATAGAACTCAACATTAGGTTAAATGATCAGTTAAGGGACCGCAAACAACACCGCTGTTTGTTCGCTCCACCCAGTGCTAAGTCGGTGTCTCCTGTGTGCAAGACCACTCACAGGGAAGGCGAAGCGTCAGAACAGCCCATGCAGTTAGGGCACACCCGCCTCTCCCGTCAGGAAAGACAAACCCGCTTACGGGAGGGCAAATGTCTTTATTGCGGCAGGGCTGACCATAGAATCGCCGAGTGTCCCGAGTTACAGGGAAAAGGGCAGACCCGTCGGTGAATGGGGTTGCACCGACGGGTCATGGCGCTTATTTCCCCGCCTGCGGTCTGATGCCCCACTTAGTGGTCTCATGGAGGGGTTCAGACAAACACCGGGTTTTGGCTCTCATTGACTCAGGGGCTACTGGCAATTTCATTGACTCCACCCTCGTAGCCTCTCTCTCTGTACCTCTGGTTCCCCTAGAAAAACCCCTCTCGGTGTCCGCTGTGGACGGCAGGTTGCTCACTTCCGGGGATATAACCCACCAAACTGTCCCTCTGACCGTGACTATAGGGAACCATCATGAAACCCTCACCCCTTATGTCATCGCGGCGCCCAAACTGCAGCTGATCTTGGGGTTTCCCTGGCTCCAACCCCACAACCCTGACATAGATTGGCTCAATCTGTCCATCAACCGATGGAGCAGAGTTTGTGAACAGTCGTGCTTGGCGCCCCGCTGCAGTAAATCCGGGGAAAGCCAAGAAAAAATAGCAGGCCTAGAGAAAGTCCCTGCTGTCTACCACGACCTTAAAGACGTTTTCAGCAAGCGCAAAGCAGGCTTCCTACCCCCGCATAGAGCCTGTGACATTGCTATCAACCTATTACCCGGTACTACTCCCCCTAGGGGACATTTGTTTTCCTTAGCATTGCCTGAACGCAAGGCAATGGAGTCCTACATTCAGGAGGCGCTCGCTGCTGGTACTATCCGTCCCTCTACCTCTCCCGCAGGTGCTGGGTTTTTCTTTGTGGGGAAGAAAGATGGGGGTCTCCGCCCTTGCATAAATTACAGGGGACTTAACAAGATCACCATCAAAGACCGTCACCCCTTGCCACTTATGTCCTCCGCCTTCGAGGCCCTTCAACGGGCAACGGTCTTCACTAAGTTAGATCTCAGAAGTGCGTACAATCTGTTGCGTGTGAGAGAAGGCAACGAGTGGAAAACCACCTTCAATACGCCCTCTGGGCATTACGAGTACTTAGTTATGCCCTTTGGACTCATGAACGCACCCGCTGCTTTCCAGCGGTTTGTAAATGGCGTCCTTAGGGAGGCTCTGGACGACTACGCCTACGTCTACCTTGACGACATTTTAATATATAGCCGTACCGTCCAAGAGCACCAGCAACATGTACGCCGCGTCCTCCAGTTGTTACTAGAGAACCACCTCTACGTAAAACTGGAGAAGTCCCTGTTCCACGTCTCCGAGGTGGCCTTCTTGGGGTGCATCGTTGCTAAGGGTCAACTGGCAATGGACCCCACCAAGATCAAAGCCGTAACTCAATGGCCCGTGCCCACGTCCGTTCATTTAGTCCAACGCTTCCTGGGATTTGCCAATTTTACAGGCGGTTTATCAGGGATTTTGGCTCCCTTGCTGCTCCGCTCTCTGCCCTCACCAGCAAAAAACTGGGGAAGTTCACGTGGACCCCGGAAGCCCAGAAAGTGTTTGAGACGCTGAAGGGTCTCTTCACCAGTGCTCCGGTACTGCGGGTCCCTGACCCTGAGCTCCCTTTCATTGTCGAAAAAGACGCCTCTGATCTAGGCGTTGGGGCTGTTCTCTCGCATAGGGTCGGGGAACCACCTAAGCTGCATCCCTGCACCTATTTTTCGCACCGGTTCATCCCTACGGAAAGGCGGTACAACGTAGGGAACAAAGACCTCCTGGCCATTAAAATGGCCTTAGAGGAGTGGCGGCACTGGCTGGAGGGAGCCCGCCACCCTTTCCTGGTCTGGTCGGACAACAAAAACCTGACGTATCTCCAGCAGGCCAAGCGTCTCAACGCCAGACAGGCCAGATGGGCTCTGTTTTTTAGTCGCTTTGATTTTACTTTGTCATACCGTCCTGGCTCTAAGAACACGAAGCCCGACGCTTTATCTCGTCAGTGGGAGCCACCTCTCGTTGACAGTCCGCCTGAAACTGTGCTTCCCCTGGGAGTTGTTGTTGCACCTATCCGGTGGGGAATCGAAAAGACAGTGCAGGATGAACTCGCCAACGAACCCGGCCCTAGCGGTGTTCCTCCTGGCTGTCTCTATGTTCCCTCAACCGCCCGGCGTAAGGTCCTCTTGTGGGGACACACCGAATGTTATGCGGCACACCCCGGTGCTAGGCGGACCGCCGAGCTCATAAAGAGGAGGTTGGTGGCCCGCGATTGATCAGGAGATCCGCGACTTCGTGGCCTCCTGCGAGGTGTGCAACCACAGCAAGGCGCCTCGTAGTAAGCCCAGAGGGTTGTTGCGTCCATTACCCACACCCTCCAGACCGTGGTCTCACATCTCCCTAGACTTCGTCACCCGGCTTCCGTCCTCTAAAGGGTTGACCACCATTCTAGTGGTTGTCGACAGGTTTTCCAAATTTAGCAAGTTCATCGGCTTGCCCAAGCTGCCCTCCGCCCGGGAGACTGCGTCCCTCTTGCTGGGTCATATCGTCTGCAACTACGGGTTTCCTCAAGACGTGGTGTCCGATAGAGGACCCCAGTTCACTAGCAGCTTCTGGAAGGCTTTCCTGACCCTCCTCGGTGCCTCCGTTAGCCTGTCGTCAGGTTTCCACCCCCAGTCTAACGGACAGACCGAGCGTGTTAACCAGGACCTGGAGCAGACCCTCAGGTGCCTGGCGTCCACTAACCCTGCGTCCTGGGCCGACCACCTGTTGTGGGCTGAGTACGCCCACAACACGCTGTGGCATTCGGCTCTGGGAATGTCGGCCTTTGAGTGCTTGTTCGGGTATGCCCCTCCGCTGTTTGCTGACCACGAGCAGGCCGTGGCTGTGCCTTCCGCTATGGCTCAGTTCCGGCGCTGCCACAAGGCTTGGTCGCGTGCCCGCTCGGCCCTGTTGAAGGCCTCCTCTGCCTATTGCCGCAGCGCCAACAAACACCGTCTCCCTGCGCTGTCCTTCTGTCCTGGTCAGCGGGTGTGGTTGGCGGCGGGTAACTTACCTGTTCGGGGTGGCACCAAGAAGCTGGCTCCTCGCTTTCTGGGCCCTTTCAAGATCGACCGTCGCATCAACCCGGTCACCTACCGTTTGGTTCTCCCTCCGTCCATGCGTGTCCACCCGGTGTTTCACGTGTCCCATCTCCGGCCATTCTTGTGTGGTTCTTCTCCCGCCCCGGCTCCTCCTGCGCCACGTATGGTTGGTGGGGGTCCGGTTTATACGGTGAGACGCCTTTTGGACGTCCGTCGGGTCCGGGGGCGGGACCAGTTCCTGGTAGATTGGGAGGGTTACGGGCCTGAGGAGCGGTCTTGGGTCCCCAGGGCACGCATCCTGGATCGTTCCCTGATCACTTCCTTTTATCGTGACAGGGCTGTTGCCCTGGGCCCGCGAGGTCTCGGGCCTAGAGGGGGGGGTTCTGTCAGGGTTAGACCCAGGCACGTGCCTCCTGCTGCCACTAGGCGGAGCACGCGAGCTAGACCCAGGGGCAATCAAGCCCAATAGGCTGCAGCTGTCGGCAGCCTATTTAAGACGAGTGACTTCAGCAACCCATTGCTGAAGTTGTTAGTTGTTGTTTCACTCGCAGCCTAAGCCAGTTACTCTTGCCCTCGTGCAGTGACTTCATTTCTCTTGTTTTTCCATTTTCCCCCCTGAGTGTTCTCAGGTTTTGTCTTTCTTGCATTCTGTAATTTTTTCCCTCTCTGTTCTATGTTGGTTTGTCTACCAGTGTTCTGGTGGACAGGCTGACAGGTATCCTGGTAGAAGCTTTAGGTCTTGCCACCTGAGCGTCATCTCTATTATTTTCCCTTTTTGACATGTTGAGCCATTCTCCGTGTGATTTTCGTTTTCCCTGCCTTTTCTTCAGTGACGTGTTGATTTCTTTTCCGCGTGTTTTTTGTTTGTTTACTCCGTGTCGTTCTGCTGTTTTCCCTCTGGGTTTTTGTTTTCGTTTTCCCGCAGTCGTGGAGGTTTCAGTTGGCTGTTTTTTGCCGTTTTGCTTTTAGTGGGTAGCGTTTGAGTCCTAATCACGTCTATACCAACGCGCGTAACAATCAGAGAATAAAACTTTCTTCCACCTTTCAGTGTCCCATGTTTGGTGCTCCCTTGCAAAGTCCAAACGGGCAGTTTTGTGTCGTTGAATGAGACGTGGCCTTTGAAGACGTTTTTTGTTTCTGAAGCCCATCTCTCGCAGATGCCGTCTGATGGTTATTGGGCTGCAGTCAGCTCCAGTAATGGCCTTGACCTGTGTCGAGGATTGTCCCGTGTCTTTACGCACAGCTAGTCGGATCCTGCGGCTCAGCGCTGGTGAAATTTTTTTGGGTCTACCACTTGACATTTTTGTTCCATATCCCTCAGGATCTTTTAAAAAATGCAAAATTACAGTTTTACTGTGTCCAACCTTAGCAGCGATGGCACGTTGTGAGAGGCCTTGCTTATGCAGCTCAACAATCCTACCACGCTCAAAGTCAGTGAGTTTTTTAGCTTTTGCCATCAGGAGGTCTTGACAGTAGGAATACTTGACAAAAAATGACATGGATTCAAAATCTTTGGCAGATTTTGGCTTTTAAAGGCTGTGGTCTTAAACTTTTGATCAGCTGAAAAACACGTTTGAGTGTAAATGCAGTCTACAAGAAATTGGCTGCTCAAAATGTTTTGGCTCTTGGTCCCATTTCTTCTTTTAGCATTGAATTAAGCTCTACTTACAACCTCTACTTACAACCTTCTTAAGATCCAGTGGTGCAAAATGCAAATTCTTCCAATTTTTAGCTGGTCTTAAGATTTTGATCAGGAGTGTATCTTCAGTGATGAGTCAAGAATCTGCATTGGACAAGGTGATAATGCTGGAACTTTTGTTTGGTGCCGTTCCAGTGAGATTTATAAAGAGGACTGCCTGAAGACAACAACCAAATTTCCACAGTCCTTGATATGGTGCTGCACTGGGAAGATGACTATAGTTAATTCTTCTATCAATACACAAGTTTACATTGACATTTTGGACAGTTTTCTCATCCCTTCAATTGAACCGATGTTTGGAGATAATGAAATAATTTTCCAAGATGACAATGCCATAGGACAAAACAGTGAAGGCATTTCTTGGAGAAAAACACATTCAGTCAATGTCATGTTCTGCAAATAGTCCAGCTCTCAACCCAATTGAAAACCTGTGGTGGAAATTGAAAAAAATGGTCCATAGGCTCTGACCTGCAAAGCTGATCTGGCAACTGCTATCAAAGAGAGTTGGCACCAAATTGATAAAGAATACTGTTTGTCACTCAACAAGTCCATGCCTCAGAGACTGTGAGCCATTATAAAAGCCAAAGGTGGTGCAACTAAATACTAGTGATGTATTTTGAATGTTCTTTTGTTTATCTGTTTTTCAAATATTTCATTTTTTTTCCTCAGAATTGAGTTATTCCATATTTTCTTTCCCTGTGCTTGCTCAATAAAAGAAACATTTACTTTGTTTCTGCAATGTTTTTTTAATTATTTTTTTGTTTCTGAAAGCCACTTTGGAATGACCTTATTATTGCATCATGTTTTTGATGTGAGTTTGTTCTACAGAATAAAATGTCTGAATGAGTGCTCATTCCAGACTGGTGATTCCATACTTTTTGCCAAGGTTTGTAGTTTTTATTTAATTATAGTTTCGTTTTCGGCATTAAAAAATGTGCGTTGACAAAAATTATGACAAATTATTTGTCAACAAAATTAACACTGCTCTGTCCTTGTATTATTGACAGTTGTGTCATCACACAGTCCGTGATGTATTATTCTTGTGTGTTTGATGATTAGGTTTGACAGATGATGGACTCCTCTTACTAGAAGGCTTCTGCTCTTCACAAGAATTCAATAAGTTAAACTACATAGTAAGTCTCATGTCTCTTGGACACCATATTCTAAGGCCGCATGTTTTTCAGAGCTCTCCCTGTAGATGCTGCAATGCACCTGGCCATCAGAGGGCAGGCCTGCCAAAGTACTTGTGCTTTTTGTTTGTTTTTGTGAGCCGTCTGTGTTCACCTTTGTTTGCTGCAGTACTCCATCTCCCGGCCCCAAGTCTCTAATGTCAGTTTTCCTTGGAAATGTTTTGATCTTTAGTTCCTTGTGGATTAGACAGCAGACATTGTGTGCAGTCTAAGGTTTTTACTGTTCTTGTGATTGTAAAGTGATTCAGAGGATTGTCCTTCATAGACACCCTTAATGAAGTGATGTTTATGTGTTTGTGCTCTGGTCAGGTAACCCTCCTAACACACCACTCCCAGCCCCTCCTCC
Organism: Brachyhypopomus gauderio; assembly: GCF_052324685.1. NCBI lineage: Eukaryota > Metazoa > Chordata > Actinopteri > Gymnotiformes > Hypopomidae > Brachyhypopomus > Brachyhypopomus gauderio. Next base: position 18,984,634 of record NC_135216.1, on the reverse strand, counting down.
TCACACACCTGCCTGCTCCCCTGCAGAGTGAGGACCTGCTCAGGAGGGTGGAGCAGCTGTTCAGCTCATCCAATGTTGTACTGAAGACTGAAGATGGAAAACTGTGGGCAGTTATAAGACGGGAGTTTGAGAGACTTCCATTCATCCTGTGTCTCGTCATTCATGGCCTTGCGTACCTCAGTGAGAAACAGCAATAGGTGTGCTAAAAAATAATACTAATACTAATATAATAATAATTACAACAACAACACCAATACTAATAGGTGTGCTAAAGAATAATGTCTCTTCTACCACTAATATAATAATAGTAGGTGTGCTTAATTCAAATTATGTATGTATTATGTAATGTACTCAATCAGAAATTAAGTAATTTTAAAAAACACATTCAGCTTCACAGACACAGTGTCAAACTGTGATATATACTAATACACAATGACATTTATCTGAATGAATTTAATCTCATTAAGCAATCTGCCACTACTTTGTTTGAAGTTCTTATTTTTAAACTATTTTGTATATTCAAATTTGATACAGACCCCAGTGTCACATTTAGCCCCTCTCCATCTGTCAATCACTTCTTTGCTTTTGTTTTCTAAACAAACTAGAACTAGGTTCTAGTTTAGTTCGAGTCCTTGTTATCTCGTGTGTGTAACCCATGTTATTTCATGTGTGTAACTCCTGTGTTGTTATCTTGTGTGTGTAACCCCTGTGTTATTATCTGGTATGTAACCCCTGTTATCTTGTGTGTGTAACCCCTGTGTTATCGCGCATGTGCAACTGTGACGCTGGAAGGAGGAGGCACGACGAGCATCTAACAGTGCACATAAAACGTTTAATAACAGAAAACACGTGTAAGCTCCGTGCGGAGGGCAAGCAGAATCAGACACTCTCACACAGGCACGAAACTTTAGACAAAGAGGAGCACAAGACACTACGCGAACGCACCTTAAATAAGTGATGAACACAGACCCTCGTGATCTCGAGACAAGGCACAGGTGCAACTACGAACACGCTCACTGACAACCCACACCCACGGAAGTACATACATGGACAATGTAGCGGCACGCCCACAGGGAAGGGTCCGGAGCCATCACCGTAACAGTAACCCCTATGTTTTTATCTTGTGTGTGTAACCCCTGTGTTAGCCTTGTCTTGTTGCTTGTCATTGTTTTCACAGCCTCTGATGTTTTTTTTTATCATCCTGTATGTTGTGCACATGTTATCATAAGTCTATTTTTGTTCATATCCTGTCAGTTTGTTACCCAAAATGTGTTCTAGTCCGTCGTGTCTTCTGGTTTATTCATGTTTGTAAACTGATCCTGGACTGTTTGAGTAAATCTTGCTCTTCTAAATGGTTTTTTGACTCTGGACCATCCTCTGGATGTTCTCTCAATAAACATCCCTGTCAGGAACAGCACATGACTTCCTGGATCATTCTCTACACCTGCTGCTCGTTTTCTCACCAATTCACGAATACTTAAGCTTCCCCCTCTCACTTCCTGGTTGCAAAGTATTGTTGGCATGCCACTTACCAAGCGTTATCTCTCCATGATTGATCTCCTGTGTTCTGACCTCTGCTCTCGATCCAGACCTCGTTTCCAGCCTAGCCCTCGTGTACCTTCAGCCCTCTGTCTACCCGCCGTGACCCTGGACTGTACTGACCTTAACTACAGCACCATTACACTATACACAAGCAGCGGAGTTATTCATATATTTGAGTGCTCTGCATTCATGTTACAAATAAAGACAACCATATTCTGCAATTGGATCCTTGTCTGCCTGGTTGGTTCGTTACAATCTCTTATCTCAGTTTTTGTGTCTGTTTCACATCACTGCATGTTAATTGTGTCATCTGGCTCTGCCCCTACCAGAGATGGGGACTCAAGTTTGGGACTCGTACTCGAGTCGCACTTAAGTCGCATATACAGTGACTTCAGACTCGACTTAGACTTGCATTCAAAAGACTTGTGACTCGACTTGGACTCGTGATTTGATACTTGTGAACAATCTTTTATTTGTAATGTTCTTTTGATAATAATAATAATAATAATATGTTTATTTTATATAGCGCCTTTCTCAAACCCAAGGTCGCTGTACACAAATGAAAGGGGAAAAATACAGGGCTTAGAAAGAGCGGAAATATTGAGAAAAGAGGAAAGTCTTGAGTTGAGTTTTGAAAGTAGAGAGAGTCAGAGGAGCGAATAGAGGGAGGTAACGAATTCCAGAGGGTGGGGGCAGCAACACTGAATGATCTGCCACCCATAGTAGAGAGTCTGTGTCGTGGGACGGAGAGCAAACCTAGGTTAGAGGACCTGAGCTGACGTGATGAGGTATGAAGGTGGAGAAGGTTGGAGAGATAGGAGGGTGCAAGACCATGCAGAGATTTGAATGTTAGGAGTAGGATTTTATAGTGGATGCGTTCAGAGATAGGAAGCCAGTGTAACTGATGGAGGATAGGAGTGATGTGTACAGGATTTAGTTTGAGGAAGTTATTGTTTAACCAGTGAGTTATCTCCTGAATGCAGGACAGCAGTGTGGTAGGAGGGAAAGAGTCAGAAGGGTGGAGATCCAGATACAGCTGTGTGTCATCCGCATAAAAGTGATAGTTGATGTTGAAGGAGTGAATAATGTTACCAAGAGGAAGTAAGTATGTAATGAATAGTAGGGGACCAAGAACGGAACCCTGTGGTACTCCCTGGGTGACTGGGACAGAAATGGATTTGTGCTTTCCTATACTGACAAACTGAGATCTGTTAGTAAGGTAGGATGAGAACCAAGAGAGCACAGTGCCAGACAGACCAAAACTGGAGAGACGTGAGAGGAGTATTTTGTGATTAACTGTATCAAAAGCAGCAGTTAAATCAAGGAGAAGAATGACAGATGCACGCCCAGAGTCAGAGGACAGGAGCAGGTTATTCAAAACACTGAGAAGAGCAGTCTCAGTGCTGTGTAAGGGACGAAATCCAGACTGGAATGTCTCAAAGAGATTGTTGGTGGTGAGAAAAGCCTGTAACTGTATGGCGACAGCTCTCTCAAGAACTTTAGAAATAAAAGGTAGATTGGAAATCGGTCTGTAGGATTGTACGTCAGAACTATCAAGAGAAGGTTTTTTAATAACAGGAGTAATGGCAGCCGTTTTAAGAGAACAGGGAACATAACCAGTGGAGAGAGAGAGATTAATGATATGTGTTATAGGAGTACTTATGTCCGAGAGACAGAGCTTTAGGAGTGAAGTTGGGGCGGGGTCAAGTTGACTGGATGAGGATTTGGACTTAGAAATAATTTCGGCAGTGTTGCTGACAGAAACCGGAGAGAAATGAGAAAACAGAGTGTTAATAAGACTGGGAGGAGAGAAAGAGAAGTCAGGGGAGGGTGAACTAGGAAAACCTTTGTTTATGGAAGTAATTTTATCTTGGAAATGGTTGAGAAAAGAAGTACAGATTTCAGGAGAGGATGAGACTGCGTGAGTAGGAGGGCAAGAAATTTTGTTGACAATAGAGAAGAGATGTTTAGGGTCATGTCTGGAGCCGTGTATAAGGTTGGAGTAATACAGAGAACGGGCAGATTGTAGTGCAGATCTGTAGGTGAGCATATGTTCAGCAAAGGCCATAGCGTGAACATGAAGACCTGTTTTTTTATAGAGACGCTCAAGGCGCCTGCCGGTCGATTTCAGTGTGTGTAGTTCAGGGGTGAACCAGGGAGAGGTGTGCGTGGATGGTACAGTCCTCGTCTTAAGTGGAGCGAGTGTATTGAGGATGGCAGAGACGGAATCATTATACAAAGAGACAGCATCCTCAACGTTAGATATGTTACAAATCGAAGGGAATAAAGAAGATTTGAGATGTTTGAAGAAGGCGAGAGTATCAACAGCAGAAAGATTACGAAAGGATATTGTCATTTTAGAGGGGGTCTTAGGTATAGGCAGGCAGAGGCCAGCAGTGATAACTTTGTGGTCAGATATACCCAAGCCAGTACCAGAGATGTTATTAACAGTACATCCAACAGAACAAATTAAATCAAGAATATGGCCCTGATTATGCGTGGGAAAATCTACATGCTGAGTTAAATCAAAACATTTGAGCAGAGATAAAAATTCAGTAGATAAAGATGAAACAGTGTCCATATGGATATTAAAGTCTCCGAGTAGGACCAGAGATGGAGACTTGGAGCTAGCGATGGTAAGAAGTTCACCAAGTTCAGATAAAAAGTCAGCAGTGGACAGTTTAGGTGGGCGATATATCAACAGTAAAATCACAGTGGACAAGCCAGACACCTTTAAAGCCATATATTCCAACGCAAAGACTTCATGTAGTTTAAGCAGTTAGTCTCACCTTCTTGTTGAAAATGACAGCTAACCCGCCACCTCTACCTGTTAGTCTAGGCGAACAAAAGTATGTAAATCCAGGAGGAGAAGCTTCATTTAGGAGCATAAAGTCCCCCTTCGTCTGCCAAGTCTCCGTGAGAAACAGCATATCCAGTTGCTTATGTTCAATTAAGTCGTTTAGTAGAGTAGCTTTGTTTGTGAGCGAACGGCAGTTAAATAAAGCTAGATTAAACAGACCAGATGAATCGGAGGATTGGGATGAGATAGTAGCTTGTGGGACAGGGCGCAAAACGCTAGTGTCGACTCCACGGCTGTGTTTATATTTCCTGTAGCCACGGCCATTTGTCCAAACAACTGGGATACAGGCTGATAGCTGGAGCAACCTAGGTCGAGTTTTACTTGATCGGTGTATGTAGCGCGGTCGGCGACTAAGTCCGACAGAGCGGCAGTAGTTGTATATGTCCGAGTCCAGACGGTAATGCGAGCGGAGAGAGCACAGATCGTCGGATGTGTATACAATCCTACAATCTTGCCCATCCGTCCCATGGAAAGCTGAGACTACATCCCCAGATCCAATAAGGCAGACGACTAAGAGCAGAAACACGGCAGGATTCATAGTCTACAGCCGAAACTCAAGTTCCCAACACAGCACTGAGGTGAGGGAGCCAGCACAGGAGCTGGATTGAAGACAGGGTGACGCGAACACAGCAGATATCAAAGGATTCAAGTCCACCGATTGGAAATAGGCAGTAGTAGTTATTGGGAAGTCCAAATAACCAAAGGTTTGATACAGGAGAAAGTAAAGAAAGTAATAAGAAAGTGAGACCGGGAGGAAGCGGCAGCCAGACGCGCACAGCGTTCTCCAACCCGGAAGTTTATTCATTTCATTCAATTTTGTGTTTCATTTGACAACATTTTCTCCGCCTGTCTGAATGCTTTTTACTTCCCGCTGACGTAACATTTTCGGCGCGCAGACCCTCGCGCCGGTTGCGACGCGTCAAGTATTTCGCAAGTGACCGTTGCGCGCGACTCCACACACCTCACGCGAACCTGGCGCTGCGCGCGCCGCAAAACATCGCGATCATGTCGGCGCTGGTGAGGACACTCGCTTCTGTTCCACCATTCATAATAAGTTTTGGGTACAAAACAAGTACAAGTAGTAGATAGAAGAGCAGCAAACTGCAGCATGTGTGGCATAAAAATACAGGACGCTGGTTCCACCACATCTACTTTTATTCGCCACCTGAAAACCCAGCCGGAAAGGTTAGTCACTGCCTGAAGGGTTATTAGCAATATTGCAATATTGGTATTGACTTGCCACTAGTGCACCAGTAGAGAGGGTGTTCAGTCATGGAGGCCTCATAATGTGCCCTCACCGAGCCAGGCTAAGACCTTTCATATATATAGTTAAAAAAAAATTTTTGATTTCACAGCCCTCCTTTATCTTTTAGACCAAAATATAGCAGATGTTCTACTGAAAGAAGAGAATATTGTATCCAGAAAAATGTCAGTTTTGTTAGAAAAATACTTTTTGGAGAAAAATACGGATACAAAATTTATCTGGAAAACATTTGTGTGCACAAAAAAATTGTATTTCTTCATTTACCAGTTTAAGCTATTATACAGAAGTGTCATAACAGACCATTACAACTATACAGTGATTTGCGACTACAGTGTCACTCAAATATTTGGGACTTGACTTGGACTTGAGACCAAAGACTTGAGACTTGACTTAGACTTGAGGTCAAAGACTTGAGACTTGACTTGGACTTGCAAAAAATGACTTGTGAGCATCTCTGGCCCCTACCCATCAGTCTAGTGTTCTTTTTCCGAAGAGGAGGAGAGTCCCCCCCCCCCCCCCCCCCCCTTCGTGTACTCTGAAGAGTGAGCCCCCCCTTGCATGAGACTGTATACGTCTGACTTGACTTCTTGACCTCTGCTTCTGGAGGTAAGCTACCTAGCTCAGGCTGGAGAGGCCAAAACTCTTCCTTCTGCCAAAGGAAAGCAGGGCCTTTGAGCCAACGCTCATTGCTTGCAAGTTCTTCAGCTGATAATCCTCTAGAAACATCATCTGCAGGGTTGTATTCTGTGCAGACATACCTCCATTGTGAGGCTGTTGAGACTTCACGGATCTGTGAAACTCTATTTGCGACAAAGGTTTGATACCTTTTATCTTCGTTTCTCAGGTAATGCAGCACAATGGTGCTATCAGTCCAGAAGACAGAATCCAGTAAGGGCAGCTCAAAGCTTTGGCGGATTTTCTGATCGAGCTGCGCTGCTACCACTGCAGCTGCCAGTTCTAGTCGTGGGATGGTGGTTGTCTTGACTGGAGCCAGCCTGTTCCTGGACATGATGATGTTACAGTGCATGTCGTTATGGTTAACAAGCCTGAGATAGGAGACAGCACCATATCCCAACTCAGACGCGTCGCTGAAGTGATGGAGCTGCATTGTGACTGAAGGTACAATGTAGACTGTCGGTCTGAGACATCGAGGAACTTCCAGCTTGCATAGTTTTGGCAAGTCATCCAACCACCGGCCCCATTGCTCAGCAATCTCACTGGGGATGGTTTCATCCCAGCCTATCTTAATATGACACAGTGCCTGGAATAGTCCCTTTCCTCTCAGAATAAATGGACCCACTAAGCCCAGGGGGTCATAGACTGAGCTTATTGTGCTCAACAGACCTCTTTTTGTGTTGGGTTTGTCTTTTACATTCACACTAAATGTGAGCTGGTCATTTTTTATGTCCCATAACACGCCCAGAGCTCTCTCCATTAATGGATCTCGATCCAGGTCCAGCGACGGTGAGTGATTTGCATGTTCATGCTCTGGTATAGACTTTAGGACCTCTGCAGAATTGCTTGTCCATTTGGTCAGGTGAAAACCTCCTTGCTTGAGTAGGTCGATCAGCTGTGCTGCTAGATGGATGGCTTGTTGAGGTGAGTCAGAAGATTTCAGACAATCATCCACATAGAAGTTTTTCTCAACAGTGGAGACGGTGTCTGCATCATACAACTGCACATTGTCAGATGCACATTTTCTTAAAGCAAAACTTGCTGCACTTGGAGACCACACTCCGCCAAAGAGATGAGATGTCATACGGTAAGTAACTACGTCATTGCATTGATCATGGTCTCTCCACCACAGGAACCGCAGAACGTCTCTGTGGTCTGGCATTACATAAACCTGGTTGAACATGCCTTCGATGTCTGCCATTATAGCAACAGGACCTTGTCTGAATCGAATTAGCACAGTTATTAATTTGTTCGTTAGGTCTGGTCCCTGGTGAACAACATCATTAAGCAATACTCCATCGTATTTAGCTGCACAGTCAAAGACAACCCGTACCTTTCCTGGTTTACGAGGATGAATCACCGGATGATGCGGGAGGTACCATACCTTGCCATCGTCACGGTCAGAGAATGAAGCTGGGACTTCTTCTGCATAGCCATTGTCGATGGTTGACTTCATTGCCTCCACATACTTCAATCGCAAGTCTGCATTTTTTGTCAGTCTACGTTTCAGGAGTTGTAGTCTGTGTCCTGCCAAGTTGATGTTGTTTGGCAGTGCTACTGATTTGTCCTTAAAGGGTACAGTTGTGATCAAATTTATTCAACCCCCAATGCTGTGAAGGGTTTTATGGAATTCAGTGCACATTTGTAATTGTGTTCATAATGAAATCTTACAAGGACTTGTTAAAGAACTAAATGCAACTAAGATAGCATCAATTTTTTTTGTCATAAAGTATTAAATGGCCTTTTTGTGATTTCTTCATTGACACAATTATTCAACCCCTTTACGACTACCACTCCTAAGAACAGAGGTTCATTCCAGTGTTTTCCATCAGGTATTGAAAACATCTGTGGATGTCAACGAGCAGCAATCAAGCATGATAAGCATCAATTAGGCAGATTTAAAAGGACTGTGATACTCAGCTCCTTCTAGACATCTACTGGTGTGTTTCCAAGCATGGTGAAGGCAAGAGAATGGTCCCAGAAGACAAGAGAAGAGGTTATTGCTCTTCACAAGAATGGCAATGGATATAAAAAGATTGTGAAGTTGTTAAATATTCCAAGAGACACTATCGGAAGTATCATTCGCAAGTTCAAGTTAAAGGGCACAGTGGAAACGTTACCTGGTCGTGGCAGAAAGAAGATCCTGACCGCGACTGCTGTGCGCTACCTGAAGCGTAATGTGGAGAAAAATCCCCGCGTGACTGCTAAGGAACTGAAAAAAGACCTGTCAGATGTGGGCACTGAAGTTTCAGCTCAGACAATAAGGCGCGCACTGCATAACGAAGACCTCCATGCCAGAACGCCCAGACGCACCCCCTTGCTGACTCCAAAGAACAAGAAAAGTCGACTGCAGTATGCCAAAAGTCATGTGGACAAGCCACAAAGGTTTTGGGACAGTGTACTGTGGTCAGATGAAACTAAATTAGAACTGTTTGGGACAATGGACCAGCGCTATGTTTGGAGAAGGAAGAACCAGGCTTATGAACAAAAGAACACCTTGCCTACTGTGAAGCATGGCGGGGGGTCAATTATGCTTTGGGGCTGTTTTGCTTCTAATGGTACAGGAAAGCTTCAACGTGTGCAGGGTACCATGAATTCCCTTCAGTACCAGGAGATCTTGGAGGAAAATGTGATGGAGTCAGTCACAAACCTGCGGCTTGGGAGACGTTGGACCTTCCAACAGGACAATGATCCGAAGCACACATCCAAGTTCACTAGAGCATGGTTGAACATGAAAGGCTGGAACATTCTAGAGTGGCCATCGCAATCACCAGACTTAAATCCAATTGAGAACCTCTGGTGGGACCTAAAGAAGGCAGTTGCAGTGCGCAAGCCTAAGAATGTGACTGAACTGGAGGCTTTTGCCCATGAAGAATGGGCTAAGATACCCATAGGTCGCTGCAAGACACTTGTGTCAAGCTATGCTTCACGCTTGAAAGCTGTCATAACTGGAAAAGGATGTTGTACTAAGTACTAAAAAATAATGTCACTAGGGGGTTGAATAAAACTGATAATGATGTGAGCACAGTAAAGACATTTGTGGTTATTCCATCATAAATATTATGTTATGTTTGTCTAATTTATAAGTGCCTCTTTGATATAATTGTAAATAAGATGACTGAAATGATCAAAATCACTGTCAAACTGGCCAAAACACTTTATTTCAGTGGGGGTTGAATAAATTTGATCACAACTGTATGTTTAAGATGTAGTGTGAGCCATCTTTAGAGACTGAACTCTCCCACTCTTTAATCACCTTCTGGTCGTTGATTGATAGATCGTCCTTTTGAGTGGGGTCATCAAGTTTCCAAAACCTTTCTACCTGCATTTGCAGAATGTGATCAGATTTGAGGAAATAGGCTTTGACCTTCTTACCACTTTCCTTATGATCAATTGGCCCATTTATAGCCCAACCAAGCACTGTTCTTGTGGCGTATGGATCATCATCTCTACCTACACGATATTCCTCAGCTCTGAGAAGGCGTGGAGCATCCTGTCCAATGACAAGGTGCACATCATCTGAGTTGACACTAGGAATAGGAATGTCTGCTAAGTGATCCCATTTAGCAACCTCGTCAGGTGTGGCGAGGCAGCTGAGACCTATGTTTAACTTACTTAGTGTTCTCACACCATTGAGTGTATACATGTTGCCATCATACAGAGAGTCTATCTCAAGGTTCACACACTGAGTGAATATACCTTCTTGGCTGCCTCCTACAGTATCAAGATCCAGCCTTGAAGGTTTACCTTTAACTTTGAGTTTCTTTGTGAGCTCTTCTGACACCAAGCTTGTGTTTGCTCCAGGATCAAGTAATGCATAGGTGACAGAACTAATGTTGCTGGCCTTGCCTCTAACTACCACAGGAACAATAGGTAAGCAAACTTTACCATTTCTGGCACCAGCAAATCCACAAGTGACATTAGGTGATTGGGTAGATTGTTTTTGTTGAGTCGTTTTGTTGTCACCCGTGGCATTCTGACTTGCTGTTGCATTTTGCTTGTTAGTGTGGTTTGGGTGTAGCCATTTGTTATGTTTCTGTCCACAACCAGGTACATTGCATACCCAATTTCGTGTGCATTCCTCAGCCCTATGCCCCATCATGAAACAGTTTTGACACAGGTGTTTCTCCTGAACAAACATGAGGCGTTCGGGCACGGTCAGTGATCGAAAAGCTGGGCACTGGTTCAAGAAGTGGGGCTCTGAACACTTCAGACATTTCAAATTAGCTGGCCGTTTGGTAGGTGTAGACTTGCTCTCTTGAACTGCAGCTGCCTTAACATTTGCAGAGTAGTTTGGATGAGGTTTCTTTGATCCTTTGTTGTGTAACATAATATTGCCTGGTTTATCCTGCTTCTTGTAATTCACTATGCTACCAAAGACTGGATCAGCTCTCTTCTCAGCCTCTGTCTCAACAAAGTTGACAATGTCCTCGAGTTTTGGTAGACGTCCCGCCTTAGTGATATCGTAGTTTATATTCAACCATTTGGATCTAAGATCTGGTGGTAGTTTGCTGATTATTTCAACTAATGTGCGGCGACCACTGAGCTCCTCCTCACACTTCATGGCAGAAAGTGTATCCTTGCAGCCTCTCAGTTGGTCTGCAAAATCTCTCAGTTGCACATTATCTCTTATCTCTTTAAAGTTCAAAACCTTCTCAACCCAAGCCTGGGAGATGATATGAGGATTTCCGAATCTTGTTCTCAGCCGTTCCATTGCTTCCTGGAACCCTGCACTGGGATTGGGATTGTATAAGCAGTGACTAATAGCATCTTGAGCTTTCCCTTCAGTGTACTGGTGTAGACGAGTTAACTTCTCTTCTGCAGCAACAGACTCTTTGTCCACCATTGTGGTGAAAAGTCTAATGAACTTCCAGTACTGAAGGGGGTCACCATTGAACTTAATTAGATTAGTTGGTGGGAGCCTGAGAGTGTCTACTTGGGCTTGACACTGCAGCCTTGACAATTCAAGCAGTTGTGAGATTGAATCTTCCGATGTCGGTGACAGTGATGGTCGCATTGTTAATGGGCTCTTGCCAGCCTTGGGTGTAGAATAAAGATTTGTTGTAGCTTGTATCTTTTGTTGGTTGTGCAACATCTGTGCGTCTAGCTCTGCTTTGTGATGCATGCGCTGGAGTTCCAGTTCTAACTCCTCTGCGTTGCGCTTAAGCAGCAGTTCAAATTTCTCTCGTTCTTTCTCTCGTAAGGCACGTAGGTTTTCTAGCTCAGCTGACATGGGGTTGTCATCATCTATGTTATCTGGAGCTTCCTTAACTGGATAATTTGGATCTATGGTGTCAATTTCACCAGGAGTGTTTACTTCTTGCAGCCAGCTTAGAGCATCGTGACGCACATCGTGAACACTCATCAAGATTACCTTCTCGTAGGCTTCTGATTCTTCTTTGTCATTGTCATCAACGAGCCTATCATGATAAAGCCTGTGTATCTCCTGGAATCGAGCGACAGCTAGGTCGAGGCTCTCCAGTGCTGCCTTCAAACTTTCAGGCTCATTTTCTCTCATATGTACATTTGCAGCTGTTATCATTTTAGTTATGGCTGCTTTAGCTTGTCCTCGCTTCCTCCTCACTGTCACAAGGTCTACTTCTCCCTCAGACTCTTCTAGGTTCGACATGATGCAGCCACGTGTTTAACTTTATGTTACGAATAACATAAACTTCGTTGTTGTGTTTTGTTTCTTGTTTTTTATTGCCCTCTGGTTACACACAGCATTAACTGTAATCGCTGGTTAAACTGTAAATGAATGAAAATATAATATTCAGAATAATACAAATAAATACACATAATATGAGGTCGTTACATATCTAAACACAAACTTAAACCAAACTCGTACATTTCACAGACATTCTAATTAAATACAGCGACGTATCTCACATAAAACACTCAGGCAGAATAACACAGAAACTAACAGATGATTAATATAAAACCGAATCACTTATCACGTTGGGGCAATGTTATTTTAACTTTCGTGTGCAATTTTAACTGCATTTAAATATGCAAGTTGTTTAGTCGTCTCAGCCACATGAGCCGTCTTGCCGTATTTCTTACTTGGCTGTCAGAACGCCAGCACTTAATACAAGAGCGGCGCCCTCTAGTGGAGAGGAGTGACACCAACAGTCTGTTCCGTTTTTTGCTCAGAACCTCTCCTGCCTTTGAAAAGACCTTGTATATGTAATCTACTTTAAATAATTTATAGTTATCAATTATAAATACTTATCAATTCGTTAGCAAACCTTGCCTGAATAAATCACCCAGTGATGCACATATTTTTTACTCTAAGCTAAACTTATGCAGCTTTTTGTTGAATCATGTATTTATTTCGTTATTTACTTCATAACCATATTTATGGTATTGATTTGAACAACTCTTAACAGTAACAGCGCTTAGTGCTGCTTAAGGCTTCACATTTTCTCCCTCTGTACCTGGATAGTGTCTACCTGCGGCACCGAAGCCGAAGGACTCCGCTAGAGATGTCTGTCTTGCCCTAGCATTAGCAGCATCTGACACAGTGCTCTCCTCTTCTGTCCGCCTAAGCATGAAAGCCTCATATTGGGCCTTGTGGTTTACCCTATGGTGTTTAACAAGGTTTGTTGTGTTGCCACAACTCCTTCTAGTTTTTTTTACACAAATCACACACAGCATCTTGGCTCTTGTGGGGCTGAAATAGCTCCACACATGACTTCTCTTGCGTTCCGCCATAGCGTACGTACAGCGCCCTAGTACACTGAGTGAGCGTCTGTGTGTGTGAGCGTGCCGCAGTACTTACGCATTATGCACTGACCCAGGCGGAAGAAAAAGTAGTTCCCACCAACCGCATATCATTTAGACAAGATCTCAATATTTTAGTTACTTCCACAGTGTTCCTGTTAGTGCTTTGCATTACCTCAAATGACTGAAGTATCGATATTTTGATTTGAAAATCGATTTTAGAACATAAAGACCTGGTATCGATGGAATCGATATTTCAGTATCGATCCGCGCATCACTAATAGTTGGACTTGAAAGCATCAGAAATGTCTTTTCACGACAGAATAAAAGAGGAAATAAACAGTCTAATTGGACAAATTGAGGCTGGTGCAGTTACAGACGACTACGTGCTTAACTTAATTAAGCTGAAGGTGCTGGACAATATTGAAAGCGGACCTTGAAAGTGTCGTACATGTGCTTGAATTCCACCTTGTAAAGGTGGATGAACCCTGCAAACAGCGCTGAAGAGCGGAACGCGACCTCGACCCGCCACAACGGAGCCCCCGCGATTGCTACCCGTATTTTCCAGATTATAAACCGCTACTTATTCCCTCTCGCTTTGAACCATGCGACTTATAATGAGGTGTGGCTTTTCTGCAGATGTTCCTTCACCCGTCAGGGGTGGAACAGAAAGTTAATCAGGTGGTAGGACAAAGTTGTAAGTCAAAGAAGAAAGTGCTCATTTTCATTTAACTCATGCAAGCAGCAGGCACGACGGAGAATTTTTTCCAAACGAACGTGTTGTGCCGAATTCCGCCCCTCGTTTGCACACGCATAAAAACGCTACAGATGATATTCCGGAGTTACAGTGATTATAACTTAGTTCATTGAGCACTTTAGTTTTGTCCTAACTAGATATTTAGACATAATACTGCTGTAATACTGCAAAGTCGTGGTCAGAGGTGAACTTCGTATAGCCAGTGTGTATTTTATTTAAAATAATTAACACCCTTGATCTAGTGTGGCTTTGGAAATAGATAATTCCGTGCCATTTGCTGTGATGGATAATTAAAGTCTAGCTCTTATTTATGCATAGAAACATAAATCGCAATCTGTAGCGTCTTTATGCGTGGATAAACGAATTCAACACAACACCGGCCGAAAGACCTTACAGGCATGACTGTCAGGCACCGTTCAGAAACTGATCAGTTCAGTTAAATATACAATGAGTCCCCGCTTAACGATGGGTTTAGAGACTGAAATGTCCGTCGTAAAGCAGCGTTCGTTGTTAAGCGTGACCCTAGATTTAGATACGCTTTAATTTTTACGCATAAATACAGTTTTAATTTTTACGCATAAATACAGTATAAAAAAACGAACAATATTCTCGTGCGTACAGCGTGAGAAAGAGCGATCGCGTTGCCGAGATGAGCTTATCGTACACAACACTCCACTACACTCCACAGGGTTGCCAACACGCATTTGACCGTTTTCACACGCTCTCACGCCACACTTCCGATATCTAACTACTCAAAAAAAATATCCAGTTTATTTACCTCAGATCCACATATATGATTTAATACGTTACTAGTTCGCTAGCTCTGGCGCCATCCACTGGCGATATAACACTGAATCTGTGTCCATTTTACGTTCGCCACAACCCCCCCCCCCCCCCCCCCCCCCCCCCCCCCGCTCAACAAAATACACTCGCGACCGGCTCCAGGTTAAAATCTCACTCCAAGCGAATGTCAAAAGTTGGCAACCCTGCAACATGGCATATTGAGCAGTGGGCATATAAGTGAACGGATTTAAATGGGCAGGTTCAGAAGCTTATTGAAGGCCTTATTGATGGTGGACCAGAGAAATAACAACTGCATCATGAAGAACAGGTCACTCCTTAAGAGAGGAACATTTTATACCTCAAATATATCTGGAAACACAACATATTGAGTAGGTAAGCGCACAGAAAGCGCACTGAAATCATTCAGAGGGGCAAGTTCAGAGGCCTGCTGTATGCCTATAATGCGTTGAGCCAGACAAGCAACACATGCATCATACGTAAATCTGAAAGAGAAACCTCTTTTTGGCCTGGCCCGACATCATTTTCTGCCTCAAATCTAACAGGAAACATGGCATATTGAGTAAAGCGCACAGGTGAAATGGTTCAGAGGGGCAAGCTCAGAAGGCCTGCTGTATGCCTGTAAGGTCCTGGGCCAGGCAAACCTCAAAACTCAACTTGCCCCTCTGAACCATTTCCACGTGCACTTTTTTGCGCACGTGGAACACTTCATTATTTAAAACATTACAAGCACATGTTGAATGAACGTGAGTTTTCAATGGAAAAAGTCACACCACCAACTGATAAAATCCATATCCAATATATACAGTCATTTTTAAGTCCTTCAGTTAACTTCTGTTTACCCTCCACTGTCTGCAGGCCTTGTTGCATATATTTTGCAATTAGTAAATCTATAATATAGGCCTACAGTTAAGACAGTAAAAAGACCAAAAAGTACGAGAAGGAGTTATAGGCTACTGAGTGTTTTCATTACATGAATGCAGATGGGCATTTTTCACAGGTAATGGGGAACTTCCTGTTTCTTCTTTCACAAACTAATGTGTTAATTTATGTTGCCTAACAAAACCTATACAACAGAAAACGTTCAGCTTACAGTTTTTCTCGATTGGTTTGGCTCATTTCTTGAAACCAAAATTACATTCTCAAAACTCTAACATCATTTGGCACAACTGTCTTACAGATCAGCACAACAAAAGAGCTGACTTACAAAAGCGTATTTCTGTCCCAAAACAATTCACCCATGTGTCAAAACTCAATTCCCTTCTCGTATGAATAGTCAGTGCTACCAAAATGCATTGTCTATTTGGCATTGTGTGAGCACTTCAAGTCAAAATGGTTAGATGTGTTGTCACTATGGCAAAAGACTAACAGAATACAATGATGTATAAAACTGAAAAAAAGGATTTCACAAAGGTTAATCACACATCAAACTTGTAACTCAAAGGAAGTTGAATCCATTTTTATTCACACAAAAATGAACTTGCTAACAGTACTGTAGTGTAAAAAGGAAATGTAAACAGTGCTCATTCTGTAATACAATCAAATAACAATAGTCCTGCAAATAAAGTGGGGGGTATGGTTTCACTTCATTAGTCACTGTCCTCACCCTCACTCACCTGACCACTATCCTCACCCTCCTGGCCATCCACATGCTGCTCTCTGTCTGGCCATAGATTCTCATCCATCTCACAACGTATCTCCTTTGCAATACAATGAGTGTAGAAATGTTGTAACCACACTGATTCCCTGTAAGGCCTTCACATGCAGCATACATTGCATGGAGCAGTGATCTCTGGTCTTGAGGATGATGGTCATACACTCTCCATCTCCAAGTGGAAAAAAACTCTTCAATGGGATTGAGGAAAGAAGAGTGAGGGGGCAGGAACTCCATGAGCATTCTTGGATGGGTAGCTAACCAAGCCCTGATGAGTTGACTATGGTGGAAATTCACATTGTCCCATACAATGACGTGGTGTGGTAGGTGAGGCCCTACGAGACCTCTCTCATTTTCAGGGATCAAATCGATGAAGAGGAGCTTCTCTGTATTGTATAGGCCAAGACTGGGGATATGGGTGGCCACACCATTCTCAGAAATGGCAGCACACATAGTCAGATTGCCCCCTCGCTGTCCTGGGACATCCAGTGTGGCCCGTTGGCCAATGATGATGGAGGAAAAATATAGTTGAATAGCCCTGGTTTACAGTATAACATGGTCAATGAGCGTCGCCCACATTTCATCTGGGACAACACAGTGTGATTGTGCTCCTCGGTCTCTTCCCCCTGTCCCACCACCATGTACCCTCACTCCCCCTCTTCCTCATCTTCTTCTTCCACCTGTCCCACCACCACATACCCTCACTCCTCCTCTTCCTCATCTTCTTCTTCCCCCTGTCCCACCACCACATACCCTCACTCCTCCTCTTCCTCATCTTCTTCTTCCCCCTGTCCCACCACCACGTACCCTCACTCCCCCTCTTCCTCATCTTCTTCTTCCCCCTGTCCCACCACCATGTACCCTCACTCCCCCTCTTCCTCATCTTCTTCTTCCCCCGTCCCACCACCACGTACCCTCACTCCTCCTCTTCCTCATCTTCTTCTTCCCCCTGTCCCACCACCACGTACCCTCACTCCCCCTCTTCCTCATCTTCTTCTTCCACCTGTCCCACCACCACGTACCCTCACTCCCCCTCTTCCTCATCTTCTTCTTCCCCCTGTCCCACCACCACGTACCCTCACTCCTCCTCTTCCTCATCTTCTTCTTCCCCCTGTCCCACCACCATGTACCCTCACTCCCCCTCTTCCTCATCTTCTTCTTCCCCCTGTCCCACCACCACGTACCCTCACTCCTCCTCTTCCTCATCTTCTTCTTCCCCCTGTCCCACCACCACGTACCCTCACTCCCCCTCTTCCTCATCTTCTTCTTCCACCTGTCCCACCACCACGTACCCTCACTCCCCCTCTTCCTCATCTTCTTCCCCCTGTCCCACCACCATGTACCCTCACTCCTCCTCTTCCTCATCTTCTTCTTCCACCTGTCCCACCACCACGTACCCTCACTCCCCCTCTTCCTCATCTTCTTCTTCCCTCTGTCCCACCACCATGTACCCTCACTCCTCCTCTTCCTCATCTTCTTCTTCCCCCTGTCCCACCACCATGTACCCTCACTCCCCCTCTTCCTCATCTTCTTCTTCCACCTCTGTCTCATCTTCTTCTTCCACCTCTTCCTCGAGCAGGAAGTTGCCTTCTTGCTTGTGTTGGACTAGTTGCTTCCATGTTCAGAAATTTGTTCTAGTCAAGCTCTCTATGTACAGGCCTACATGACTGATAGCATTGACAAGCATGGACAGCACCTGTCAAGTATCTATCTGATTGGTTATCTGAGATGTGTGAACCTCCTCCTTCATTAGAAAGGTTCTAGTTTCAACAAATTTTCAATTATAGTCATGAATTTACCAAATGTTTCAAAAGGTCGATATGTGGTATTCATGGTATAATGCTCTTGAATAATTTTGACAATTAAACAGATTGTTGTGCATGCAATGGCTTATACAATGAAATATGCATGACATATTTTGGAGAGAACAGCCATTTGATTGAAAATCAGCTAATCAATTTAAATCACCATGATCAAATTAGTAGGAAATTGTGCTAAATGTAGGCTAACTGTGCTAACTGTAGGCTACTTGTACTAAAGCATTTGCAAAGATGCATTGATATATTTGACACATGTACTAAGACATTTGCAATTTGACTAAACCAATGAGAAATGCTATTCTGTTGTGAACAATTGCCAAGGGGTTTCCAGACTTGTCCATGTTGTTTTGAGAATGTCATCTCGGTTTCAAGAAATGAGCCAAACCAATCGAGAAAAACTGTAACACAAATTTGCAAACTCTACCTTAATTATTTGTATGTGGTCGTCCTCACGTTACCTATCATTGATTTGGGCTAGAGCGACTAGTTTATCAGGTGACCAGTCGGCTAAAAATGCTTAGTAGTTTGGTGCTGTATGAGACATTGTACTGCACAAGAAAATGGTTTCACGTTGGGCTTAGAGGGCAAACGGTACGATTTGACTTGATGTGTATGTGACCTGGCTGGTGGGGCACGGGAGAAGAAGTCTATCTGTGACCGTGTGTGCTGTGCTGAAGACGCTTCCTTCCACTCGCTGAACTAAACTGCTGCTGCAGCGCATCTGGTGTTAAAGGAAGAGAGAGGTCGGGGGTGTGCGAGGTGGTGGCTCATTTCAGGGCATTGTTTTAATCGCTCAGGTTTTCAAAAGATCATTTCAAACCGACCTCAGTAAAATTATGATAATAATAATAATTATTATTATTAAAAAACGAAGTTTCAAAAAGGCACATTCGTTGATAAAGGGCAGAGTTGGTGGTGCAGAGTTGGTGGGCTCCGCTGTGGCGGGTCGAGGTCGCGTTCCGCTCTTCAGCGCTGTTTGCAGGGTTCATCCACCTTTACAAGGTGGAATTCAAGCACATGTACGACACTTTCAAGGTCCGTTTTCAATATTGTTCAGCACCTTCAGCTTAATTAAGTTAAGCATGTAGTCGTCTGTAACTGCACCAGCCTCAATTTGTCCAATTAGACTGTTTATTTCCTCTTTTATTCTGTCGTGAAAAGACATTTCTGCTGCTTTCAAGTCCAACTACGAGCGATTGCTTCTGACTGGAGTCTAAGCCCCGCCCCAAATTCAGGCGAGCGTTCCTATTGGACAGTGATTAGATTTCATTCTGGCACGAACACAGCTTCGCAGAGACACACAGTGGAATACAATGACGTTCAGTCGATTGCATTTCAAGGTGGCTTCTGGCACGAATTCAGCGTTTCTTTCTTTAAATACAAATCCACACACACTGGAGCTTTTACTTTTCATTGTGGCATGTTATCACCACATCAGTGTTTAAATCAATCTCGTGATCATTACATTTAAAGGAGACATTTATGTCAGAAATACCATACGGTGAAAAGCATTACCTCGGTGCCGTGATTACATTTCGAGCTGTATTTTATTCAATTCTGGCACAAATTCAGCGTTTTGGTTTTGAATGGTAATACTTGTGTATTGTTTTTCAATAAAGAGATAAAGTGCATTGAAATGTAATGTAATAGTGCTTTTGCATTTCATTGTGGCACGTATTCTGCATGTTTGTATGGAAAAGCAATGCATTTTGTGGATTTGCATTTCCATTTTTGCATTTCCATTTTTGCCTAGTAGCGATTACATTTCGAATAGGCACGGAATCATCTCCATAGCTTTACTGCAGAAATATTGATAATTTAATGAACACAGAAAGGTCAGTTTTTGACAAGGCAAAAGTTATCGCCTTGTCATATAATGCACCTGTGACGGGTAGGGTGAGCGAAAATAAATGGAAGCGATCACGCCAAGTCTCAGGGAAATAGGATGGTTTAATATGTAAAGTGCGCAAACCAAAACCCGTGAACTGATCCGAATTAAGGATATGGATAATTATGGAGACCCCTCCCCTCAGGGGGGAGGGGTCTCCATCCTAACTCAGGAGAACCCCCCACTTACCTGGTCAGGGCCTCCCTCGGGAGCGATGCCCTCCGTGCCACTCCCCGTGGCACGGGACCACAGCCGGTCCTCCCCCAAACACACACTTAAGGGGAGGAGCATGCATGGAATTACAAGCAACAAAACCACAAACACGCGAGCACACACATGCAAAGACTACACAAACAAAAAACAGTGTACAAACAATGAACGAACGGGACTCTTACATGCGCGCTCGGTAATTTTGTGACGTGCCGCTCAGGTTCGCAGTCGCTCCCCCACACAAAACACAAGACGACAGGGGAGCGAGGCGACAGTGACGAGCGGCACCCGCGTCACACACGAAACACTAAACATATAACACCACGAGCACGCACACTGGTCCACACGCCCATTCACACGTACACTTCACCCACACAAAACATGAAGAGTATAACAGGGAAGACGCCCTGGTCCTCGCCGTGCAACACACAAAACAAACGCACGGCGAAACTCTTCAGACAGACAAACAACGGACATGAAGAGCTGTCTCAGGGCAGTCTGCCCTGGTCCTCGCCGTGCTACACACACACAATACAAAAGCACGGCGGAGCACTTCAAACAAAACACCACGCAGACAAACACTTACCACGAGACATGACCACGAACGAAGGAAAAAGTAAAGGAGACTGGCGGCTTCCGAAGGGTGGCTGGTTATTCTGTGACGGGTAGGGTGAGCGAAAATAAATGGAAGCGATCACGCCAAGTCTCAGGGAAATAGGATGGTTTAATATGTAAAGTGCGCAAACCAAAACCCGTGAACTGATCCGAATTAAGGATATAATAACCAGCAGTCAACTGGTACAAAGACAAGACATATATAGACAAACAAACGACCCTCAGGTGAGACAGATCGCGGGCTCCGCCCACCTGAGGGACGAACACAACGCCACACCCACAGGACAAGATGCTGCTGTAGACGGGGGCGACCAGTAGGGGGCCGCCGTACCGTGACAGCACCCATGTAACGCGGCATGATGAACTCCCATTTCTGTTTGGCTGGGAGGAAGTTTATAACCACACTAGAACAGATCAGATGAGTAAGAGGTTATGAACATTTCGTCCAGCGCCACTGCCACATTTGTGCTTTTCACACAGTGACTGGTGAGTAGTTCCTGTTTATTATACAGTATACTGAATGTGCAGAATAATGATGATTGTAATAATGTTGCAAATCTTGAGAAATAAAACTTTTTTGTTTTTGATGTGAAAAAATTTCAAATTTTCACTTGCAGAAAATATAATCACAACTGTATTTTTTTTTATTTGGTCATAGAGGAAAATACATATTAAGATAATGTTAAGTAATTATTACCTACACAATGTGTTCAACACCACGATGTATCAAACACCACAACGTAATAAAGATTAAACATAATGCATCACTAATCAAAGGCACATTAGGGTTTAGATTTAGGCTTAGGGGTTAGGTTTAGGGTTAGGGCTTAGGTTTAGGGTTAAGGTAAGAGTTACGGTTAGGGCTAAGGTTAGGGGTAGGTGTGAATATATGCATCACTGTACCAATATGAATAGTAATACCAATATTTCTTATACAAATAAACGCTTTTATAAAATATACTGCTCAAAAAAATAAAGGGAACACTAAAATAACACATCCTAGATCTCAATTAATAAAAATCTTTGAAATCAGTTGAAAATCTCTCATTTCTACCTGTTGTCTGTTCCATTTGCACAAGAGCAGATGAAATTGATTCACAATCAGTGTGGCTTCCTATCTGAACATGAAGTGTGGATGACTTGGCGTTACATTGTGTTGTTTAAGTGTTCCCTTTATTTTTTTGAGCAGTGTATATAGATCATACTATCAAAATCAAACCTTTCTGTAACCTTACTCTCTAACCAGCTAACAACATGAAGCTAATACAATATGAAGTCATTCACAGAATGCATTACACTGGACAAAATATGTACAGTATAAGCCTGGATTCACCATGGACATCACTGCATCACTGCCCAAACACTGCAGAGATATATACATGACACTACACTGGTCACTGCACAGCAATCAGACATTTCTGACAAGAAATTGTAAATGTATTATTGTCCTGGTTAAACATTTATCAATCTCCTAATTTCCATCACTCTCTCTACTGGAGACACATCATTGATCAGTTTGTTTATAGTTTTTCTCAATCGATTCGGTTCATTTCTCAGATGTAACAAAAAAATAAACTAAATAAATGTTTCTCAGATGTAACAAAAAAATAAACTAAATAAATAAATGTAAAATGACGCCTTAGAGATTATGACAACACGTTCAGCACTTTTGCATATAACGACCTAGTTTGGGAGGGTAAGACAATTCAACAGACAATCCGTACAACACATTTTGATAAACATGTCATAAGCAACTGATAATGTAAAAAACAACAGACAACTGTCCATGTCCATTTGCAATATGTACAAAAGCATTTGCAAAATGTTAAACACAAGGAGAAATGCAATTATGTTGTGCACAAGTGACAAGGAGATGTGAAGACTGAATGAACAGTTTTGAGAATTTAAATTCTGATCTGAGAAATGAACCAAATCGACTAAGAAAAACTGTACTGTAATTGGCAAACAAGACGCTAAACACTGCAGTATCACAAAGTCTCATAATGTAAAGACAAGCCCATGTACAGGATGAATAGCCAATCAAAGCCAAAAGAAGTAAGACTGTGTGGTGTAGAGGGGTAAGACTGTGTGGTGTAGAGGGGTAAGACTGTGTGGTGTAGAGGGGTAAGAATGTGTGGTATAGAGGGGTAAGACTGTGGTGTAGAGGGGTAGCACTGTGTGGTGTAAGGCTGAGGGGACAAAACAGTGAAATACAGTAAGGGCAACAATTGTGGACCATGTTTTACAGGTAAGTCATGGTCTCACAATGGCTGAAGCTGGTTGCTGGGTGCAGCCGAATATTGGAAGAACAACTGTGTCTTCAATCGTTCAAACATTTCATAGAGAAAATGTGTGTAATTCAGAAATGTGCGCTCTGCTGTAATGCTGCACATTGACATAAATTCTGACATGTTACGTATTCATTTATTTATTTTTTTGCATTCTTATACCATATAGGATATCAAGACTAGCTCATAGGGGGGCAGAGGTTCCATTTTCACACAGCAAGAGGAGTGTGACGCGGGGGTCGTGGCGAAGGATGAGACACGGAATCCTTGCAAGTTGACTGACCTCACTTTTAATTTCACAGATATTGCGCAATAGCGCACGAGCAACACTGAAAAAGCATACACACAACGTGTAGACTTAGACAACGACGAGCACAGGACACTGCACGAGCGCACATTAAATAGACAAACCACATTAGCCCCACGTGATTACGAGACAATTCACAGGTAATACACATTATCACACGACATAGCCATCACCAGGGGGTTCCACTGACGCAGACAAAGCACGTGGACCACGTATACACACGCCCAAAGGGGAGGGGCCGGGCTCCTCAACGTGACAAGGAGGCTGTATGTGCTCAGGTTGTTTTGAATGTGTAGAATAAGTTTCTAATTTTGCAGTTTTTCCAGTCAGTTGTCTGTTTTTTCTGAATTTCACTCAGATTTGTTTTTGTCAACAAATTGCAGTGCGAACAATACCGTCAAACAATATTGCTGTACAAATTTGATTCCAGTCCAATTTCCAATCAGTCTCCCACATACAGTCATGTGTAACATTGTGTTCCATGTAAGTTTGTATGTGTGTATGTATTTGATATACCACAGAATTTGCAGCGTTCTTGAAATCAAAAGCTTAGCTAGTTTCCCTCAGAATATACAGTCTGCACTGACTGTGACTTAAAGTTGCACTGACAACATGACTAAGTATTTTGACTGCCTTGTTCATAGGCAATGGCACACAGACTAGATACTCTGATGGCACTGACAAATTGAATGACCTAAATATTTGATTTTGGGGCAAAAACAAAGAATTTTCAGTGAAGTATCTGCTTTTGCAGGTATTTCATTGAGTTTTGCTGTTTGCACTAACTGTTTTGAGAAATGCACTAGTTGTGATGCCAATGTAAATCATGATGTGAGAAATGAACCAAATCGACTGGGGAAAAACTGTAATGAACACTTTATACAGCAGTAATCAAGTAAACTATCATGAACTGGAAAATCATCAGCACTACACACTAGAAACATGTAATGATCAAACACCTGTAGAAAAAAACTGCATGCCTCAAACATAAAAAACCTCACAATTTAACTTAACCTTGTCACATCTCATTAACCAGCTACACTTAATTTTTGCATGTCCATATTGAACCATGAATCATTTTGTACCATGTTGAACCACATTGAACCATGTTGAACCATGTTGAATCATGTTGAACCACATTGAACCATGCTGACCCTTACCAAAAAAAGTATACTTAAAGGTAATTTTTTAAAGTAAACTTAAGTATATTTCCCAAGTATACTTTATGTAGTAAGTATACTAATATCAATGTACTAATGGTATACTGGTAAGTTTACTAATTCAATACTTCTTGGGACTAAATTGGCCCACTTTTTAGTTTATAAAAGTATACTTTTAAGTATACTTTAGGTGAGAGAGTAGTAAACTTTGAGTGCACAACTAGTTTATATCCAAGTTTTATTTTGTACTACAACTATACTAAAAGTAAACTTACAGGTATACTGTTAGTTTACTAGTTATATACTTCTAGTCTAGTTTTTAGTTTATGAAAGTACACTGTTAAGTATACTTTAAGTGTAAGAATAGTAAACTTTGAGTACACAACTAGTTTACATTTAGGTTTTATTTTGTACTGTTAATATACTAAAAGTAAGCTTATTTGTATACTGCTAGTTTACTAAGAGTATTCTTAACAGTGTACTTTCATACACTTAAAAGTGGGATATAAGTATATAACTAGTAAACTAACAGTATACAAATAAGCTTACTTTTGAACTTAACATAATAATTATAGTTTACTACTTATATGTTTTAAGTATACAATAATTTCAATTTAGTTTCAATTTTTTACACTTTAAATATACCTTTAACTGTACTTTAAGTAGACTTACCAGTGGATTACATACATAAAAATAAACATGACTTACTCATGATTAAGAACATATTTCTTTATATATCAAAATGTAACAAATAAATATAACAAATAACACTGGATGCCAAATTAAGAACATAATTCAAATTAACACCAGTTTTGAATGTGTAAACTGTAGACAACGACGAGCACAGGACACTGCGCGAACACACATTAAATAGACAAACCACATTAGCCCCACGTGATTACGAGATGATTCACAGGTGAGACGGATTATCACATGACATAATCATAACCACGGACATCCACTGACGCAGACAAAGCACGTGGACAACGTTAACACATGCCCAAAAGGGAGGGGCCGGGGTCCTCAACGTGACACTCCCTGGCTGCCCACAAGCAGGTTTTTGCCCTGAGCTTACAAAAATATGTTTTATATATGTGTGTGCATGTGTATAATGTTATGTATTATAATATGAATCAAGCTTGTTAAAATCCTCTCAAACCTTGGAAAACTACTTTCAATAGAATTAGCCAATTGTTTATCTGTTTCTGTACTGGTTAATAACTCTGTGTACATAAAGATCTGATTCATTTCCGCCCATCTACTATTTACTCTAAGCTATTCCACCCCAAACAACAAGTCAAGTATACTTCTGTATAAGGCAAGAATACTTAATTATACTTTTCTTAAGTATATATTGATCAAAGGTTTAAGTACAAGTAAAGGCCACATATACTTAAACTATTCTGTATACTTGACAGTATAAGTCAAGTATACTTAAGTATAACTGTGTTAAGTACATCACTGATAAGTGCATAAAGAGTAAACGAAAAGCATACTTGCTTATTTTTAGTTTAAAAGAAGTATACTAATAGCACACTTGAATAAACTTCTTTTCTGTAAGGGGAACCATGTTGAACCATGTTGAACCACGTTGAACCATGTTGAACTATGTTGAACCACGTTGAATCATGTTGAACCATGTTGAACCATGTTGAACTGTGTTGAACTGTGTTGAACTATGTTGTAATGTAAACCAGTGTTGTAATAACCATGCACAACTATATTAGAACCAAATAACTAGGGGTGTATTCAACTAAGGATTTTCATAGTCGAATCTGATTTGTCAGGTTTTCCCTTTAGTCGACTAATAGTCGAATCAGGTTTATTTTTATTTTTTTTATTTAGAGCACCTTAAACGGGATCCCATTCTCATTCAGGACTTATTTCCTCTTCAAAGTAAAAACCTAAAACACTCAGATAAATGAATAAACACGGTAGGTTGGCTTTATTCAGCTTTTATTTATTTACTTGTTTATTTTTTTATGAAACGTTAGAGAACATTAACCGTCAGTGCGCATTGCGCATATTGAACTGTCAAGACAGGCCACTGTGCAAAATGTCAAAAATATTTTAAATAAAATATGCCTGCATGAAAATATTTAAAAATTGCTACACAACAGCAAAAAAATATAAGGAAAGGTTCAAGTAACGGGGTTTAAAAGCAAACAACAACAAAAAATGTTTATAGGTCTACTTGCCGAGACGCACCGCGACGAGACGACACGACCGAAACAACAAATGGCTGAACTGTTTTTTTTTTTTGCCTTACGCGTTTTAAATGGTATGCCATGTTGGTTGTTGTCGTGCGAAATGAAAGACGTTGGTGACATAACTTGAACTTTACTTTGTTTGATTCATCTTTATCTTTTTCAAAATACTTTTGAAGTTTTTTAGTAGCCCTTAAAATCTCGGCAGATACTGCGTATTCTGTAGCGTGTTCAGCTCCGCTCGTTTGGATTGTGCAACTGCAGAGTGTGATTTATTAATGTGTAGTAAGGAAGATGCCTATTGTTAATGCGCAAACATCATTTAAAAATATTTATTAACAGAAATTAGGATGATTTTATTTGACAAAAGGCTATATATAACGAAAACAAAGACATTTCATGTAACAACTAATGCTTAGCTGCATCCTTGGGCACCCCCATGCAGTTAGAATGGTACATTCGACTATGACGTTCATAGTCGACTAGGGGGTATAGTCGACTGTAGTCGAATCAGCGACTATTGCAGGTCACCCCTACAAATAACCATGCCACATACCAATCGACAATTTCCCGTTACTACAATTTAAACTGTACACAAAAACTGCATATACTTGTGTGTGATTAATTTGTAAAATTATATAACTGCTTCATCACTTGCAGGGAGTGTGTAACACTGTGGGGAGAGATGTTTGACAAGGTTACACAGAGGCTTGTCCGCCAGATTGATCCGGACGGTGATCTGATCGCTGTTTCCAGCCTAATCGATTCAGGAAAGCTACAGCCACTGGCTGTGGTTATGAATCGTCGATCTAGGCGGTTCTGGCAAACAACTAAGTACAGACCCACAGGATTCACCCTCAATCAACTGCTACAGGGAGAATACATTCAGCCAGGTAACCACCCCACACTCACACAGCACTACAGCATCACAGGAAGGGTTTCCACAGGGTTTAATATTGTAGCACTGGTGACAAGAAACACTATGACAGGCATCCCAAGTTGCAAAAGTTGATTTCAGGGAGGTTACCCCCGGAGGTTAAGTTGTTGAGCAGGGGGGGGGCGTGTCGAGTGAAAGTTGTTGCTGTTGTGGCGGCGAATATAAGTAAGTTGTTGAGCGGAGAACAGGCCAATCAGAACCCCTCTCTCTCCTTCCCACTCGCGATTACAGAAAAAAAAGTCTGTCGCCTGTGTGCGTGTTTGTGTGGGTCACTCGTTCAGAATTTCGGGAAATTATATGTGGCTCGCGGGTATCAGGGAGACACTACGGAAATGCGGGAGACTCCCGCAGCTTCCGGGAGACTTGGGATGTGTCACGTAGGGCAACGCCCCCTCTCGTAGCTGTCACTCTGGGTTCCCTCATGTCCGTGTTCCCTGCCTGTTTGTCCCGCCCTGCTTGTTTGTTGCCACGCCCCTGTGTCATTGTTATCACCTGTTCCTTGTTTCGTTTCTATGTATATAAGTCCCGTCATTCCCCAGTCGAGTCATCCGTGATTTTGTCTACTTCGTGCCTTGTGCTTTGTCAAACCTGTTCATCGTGAGTATTGTTTCCGCTGCCAGTATTCCTGCCTGTTCCGTGTTTCCCCCATAGTGTTAGTACTCTGTCCGATTATGTCTGTTCATGTTTCATGTCTGGACTGCCTGCCCGTTGTGACCCATGCCTGCTATTTCGACTCTGTCCAAGGAATTTCCTTGAATAAATCTCGCTCTCCTCAGCGTTTGTGTCTGCCTCCCTGTTCTGCGCTACGCAGAACGTTACAGGATGTCTGCTATGAGAACACTATCACAGCAATAACACACACTTTAAATCCACTTCCCTCTTCTGGTTGGCGCTGTGTAAGACGGCTGCCTCTCCAGCAGCTCTTACTTTTAGCTTCGTTTTTTTCTGCACTTTTCTACCCATTTTTTCTTCTTGCAAAGACGTAGTGTGTTTCTACGGATATATCCTATGGATATTTGTAACTCTAAGATGCAACCAGGAGCCAGTTCACTCACTTATATGAGACAAGATCTACTGGCGCTGAGAACAATGGGACAAGCCGGAGTACGACACCCCATACCGGCAGAACTGAGGAGGAGACCCAGGGGATCTAAAGCCGGGGCTAAGCTAAAGGCTGAGTTTGCGAACCAATGGAGACAATGTAAACCATCCATCCCATCTGTCATCATGGGGAACGTGAATTCGCTGCCGAACAAGTCTGACGAGCTGTCCACACTGAACAACCAGCGGATTTACCGTGAGTGCAGCTCGTACCGGATGCTAACGTGGACCTGCGGGGATTCACTGCTGTGAGAGCTAACAGGGACACTAAAGAATGCAGAAAAAGCAAAGGTGGGGGGCTCATAATTTATGTCAACAACCGCTGGTGTAACCCTGGACACATCTCTGTAAAGACCATCTTTTGTTGTTCGGAGATGCTAACGGTTAGCATGCGGCCATACTACCTGCCGAGGGAGTTCAGTCACGTGATCACCGTGATCGTTTACATTCCTCCGATTGCAGATGCAGCCACGGCATGTGAGAAGATCCATTAGTCACAGCGAGGCTGCAGACACAGCATCCTGAGGTTTTTGTGATCATCTCTGGTGACTTTAACCATGCCACTTTGGACTCTACCCTAGCTGCCTTCTACCAGGTCGTAGACTGCCCAACAAGGAAAAACAGGACCATTGATTTACTGTATGCTGCTATCAGGGATGCATACATAGCCACTCCCCTCCCCCACTAGGCAAGTCTGACCACAACCTAGTCCACCTACAGCCAGAGTAAACACCCCTGGTTCAAAGGCAGCCTGCAACAACCACCAACATCAGGAGGTGGTCTCCTGGAATGGAAGATGCCCTCAGAGACTGCTTTGACACCATGGACTGGGATGTGCTGCTTAGCCCACACTGTGAGGACATAGAGGGGATGACACACTGTCTGACGGATTATCTCAACTTCTGTGTAGACGTGGTTTCCCCCATGAAGACTGTACGATGCTACCCTAACAACAAGCCGATCTTCTGTCTATTTTATCCATTATTTTAATTTAATTTTTATTTATTATTATTATTATGTAAGGTGACCTTGAGTGTCAGAAAGGCGCCATCAAATAAAATTTATTATTATTATTAAGCCATGGGTAATGCAGGAGGTCAAAGCTGTTCTCAACAGAAAGAAGGCCGCATTCTGTAGCAGGGACAGGGGGCAATGAAAGCAGCACAGCAGGAGGTGAAACGCTGTGTGAGGGAAGCCAAAGACAGCTACAGGAGAAAGGTGGAGCAAAAGCTTGAGGAGAACAACATGAGGGAGGTCTGGAAAGGTATTAAGACCATCACTGGTCACAACATAAAGAGACGGATCACGGGCTCCGCCCACCTGAGGGACACACACAACGCAACATGACAGGACAGCTGCCACTGTACACGGGGGCGACCAGTAGGGGGCCTGCCATACCGTGACAAATACATCATCTCTAAGTGTCGCTAATTGACGAAAACACATTAGAAACATGCGTACGCCTGAAGTAAAAGTGTCGTGGGTGTATGCACGTTCTCACGTTCACATCACATTTAGTACATCTGACCGTTTGCGTGAAACATTGTGCAAAAAAATTGTTTTTATGCGTACGCACCGTTCGTACATGAGGCCCCAGGTCCTCTGGTGCTCTTGTTACTCTCAGTTTTGAGCGTTTTTTCCTTCTCCTTTCATATGTGTATTTGTTGGACTTGCTCTGTTTTCTAGGAATCATGTCATTTGTTTATTTTACCTTCAGTTAGACGGTTACTTGTGTTTCATTTTTAAACACCGGATTTCTGTTTGTCCTGTATCAGAGCTGGATCAAAAAGAGCTGGTGACGTACCAGGAGACACACCAAGGCAACGTGTCCGGTTATCTGGAGGCAGGAGGAAGTGTCCTCAGTGTGTCTGTAGGGGGCAGTGGAGGGTCGGCTCTTTTCTCCTCTCTCGGGATGCTTCATAAAGAAACTGTGAACGTATTTAAACTCATAAAGGATTCCAAACAAAGGTTGGTAAAACAACATACTAATATGCATATAACGTGTTCCTGTAAAGTGTGTTGTAATCATGAATTTGACTCCAAATCCAAATGGTGTTGGGAAAGTAAAACAAGTTTTGAGGTTATGTCCTCCAGGTTCTGTGGTTCAGTCCTCCAGATTCTGAGGTTCTATCCTCCAGGTTCTGTGGTCCTGTCCTCCAGGTTCTGTCCTCCAGGTTCTGAGGTTCTGTCCTCCAGGTTCTGTGGATCTGTCCTCCAGGTTCTGAGGTTCTGTCCTCTAGGTTCTGAGGTTCTGTCCTCTAGGTTCTGTCCTCCAAGTTCTGTGATTCTGTCCTTCAGGTTCTGTCCTCTGGGTTCTGTGTTTCTGTCCTCCAGGTTCTGAGGTTCTATCCTCCAGGTTTTGTCCTCCAGGTTCTGTCCTGCAGGTTCTGTGGTTCTGTCCTCCAGCACACTGGAATGAAACAGTACTGATGATATCAGCGTTAGTTCTAGAAAATGTCCATCTTTAATGGTTCAATAACACATTTAATAAAAAGAAAACCTCAGAGGTAATGGACCAGGGAAAATGTATTATACCTAGACTCTAAAATCAACTTGATTGATTGCACTTCCACTGCCAAGTCATTACTTCTAGATCAGTGTAGAGAACTGTCATGTTACTGATATATTGCAGTCTGTTTAGGACTTAATGTAAACACTGTGAAACTGTGTAAATACACTCTTGAAAATACTGTTCACTTGAAGCTTTATAAACATAGCTAGAAACAAGTCTGTAATTAACCTTGTTGTCAGTGCTTGAGATCATAATACTCTTTGGCTTGTAGAGTAACTTCTTATTTTGATGGGTTCTACAGGAAAGTGGACCTTCACCATCCTCTGCTCAAGCAGATGCTGGACACGTCCAAACAGAAATGGGAGTTCACTGTAGTGACAACGCGCGTTTTCAACACCTCTGAGAGCAAAATCAAGTACAGTAGTATCATGGAAGGTAGCAGTGGTATTACCCCACAATTGGTTGGGAACATTAAAGCAAAGGTGGGTCTCTGTGCAGGCTTATTTATAATGGTCTCTGTGCAGGGTTATTTATAATGGAGTGGGTCTCTGTGCAGGCTTTATAATGGAGTGGGTGTGTGTATGAGTGTATATATGAATAGAGTGAATCTTGTTACGGGTGTGTATATGTATGTATATGTATGTGTGTGTTCATTCAGGTGAGTGGAAAGGCACATTCTCATACAAATTGTGTTATGAAGATACCCGCCAACACTGTTATGGCTTACAAAATCTCAGGCCTGGACATCAAATCTGACGGCCAATACGGTTAGTGTGTGTGTGTGTGTGTGTTTGTGTGTGTGTGTATGTGTGTGTGTGTGTGTGTGTGTGTGTGTGTGTGTGTGTGTGTGTGTGTGTGTGTGTGTGTGTGTTACATGGGTTACATGACATACTGGAAAATAATGTAGACTTCACCCCAAAGGTGGGCGTTCTGTGTGTGAGTGAAATCTGTATGCAAATGTTTTCTATAACATCAACCTGATTCCCATTATTGAAGCTATTTCTATTGGTTTTGACTTCTGTCCCTTTGATATGCTGGGGATTATATATGGGATTTTGGTGTAGGGTCTCTTTTTCTTCTCTTTGTTCTTCTTCCACTCTTCTTCTTACCCTCTTCCCTTCTTCTTTTCTCTTCTTCTCTTGTGGGAGTGAGGGAGAGAGAGAGTGGGGGAGAGAGTGAGAAAGAGAGACAGAGATAGAGAAAGAGGAAGAGAGACAGAGATAGAGAAAGAGGAAGAGAGAGACAGAACGAGAAAGAGGGAGAGAGAGAGAGAGAGAGAGAGAGAGAGAGGTATCGTAACATCTCTAATAGCAGTTTGTGACCACCAGGTAGTGAATTAACCATGCAGTTTTCCTTTGGCCTGTAAAAACAAGTTTTTTTGTTAACTACAACCTGATTTCCTGTGTCTGTGCCTCAGTCCCCTCCTGATCCCAGTGGTGGACTTGGTGGAGTTGTGTGGTTGAGCTGGTCAGTAGAATCTGAAGAATAGAATCAGAATCAGAATATCTTTATTGTCATTATACCAAGTATAAAGAAATTAAGGTACCTGTACTACGTAAAATTTTATTCCTCAGTGCCCCTTATAACAATGAATTTGTAAAATATTGCACAGTGCCATGTTAAATGTAAAATGAGTTTAAAAATACAGTAGTTATGATGAGTTATTTAGTAGGACTGCGTTTCTCACACCTTCCCCCCATCTTGCAGTGGTGCATGTAAATTCATGTATTTTGGCTGTTTACCGCAGAAACTGTAGCATTCGTTAGGGACCCCTCTAGCATAACTTCTTCTGGGGCTTTCTCCTGAAGTCTCTTACCTTAGCATGTCAGATGTATAATCTTGAGATGTGCACAGAGGTTTTCCATGTGGCCCACTGCCCGTGTTTGTGGGTCAGCTGAACAGATCTCACAAGGATTTGGGCCTCTGCTCCTCAGCCTGGTCTGAAAATGGAAGCGTTCCAGTTTCTCCATCACTTCCTCATTTGGGCTTCTAACTGCTTGAGAACTTCTATTATAGTGCACTTGATTTCCTGAGGGTATTTTACCCATGATCATGTGCACCTGTAACTGTAAATGTGACGCTGCACCAAGGGACACATGAGCATTTGTTGTGGCTTTAGGACCAGGACAACTCTACACTCCCAATATCATCATCCCATCACCACAAAAAACCATTTAGTCTGCACTGTTTCTGTTCATTCAACGTTCTCTAACTAATCAGATTCATACCATGTATCCTGCACCACATGGACATGTGACACATTCTTCTATTATAAGGTGTTCAGTGTCAGGCAGTGTGTTTGGTCAAATATATGATTCCTTACTGTGAGTGATATGTGTGATATTTCCCATTGAGAAAATCTAAGACAACAGGCTCTGTGTTTATAAAAAAGCCAAACTGTCATACCAAGCTGTCATGACTACACAACTGCACATAATACAGAACAGGTATATAGACTGTATATGTATGTGTACATGTGTACATGTATGTGTGTGTCTATATTTATGTGTATGTGTGTATATGTGTGTTTGTAATGTGCATGCGTGTGTGTGTGTGCGTGTGTGTGTTTCAGAATTCATCTTACGGGGTCATTTCTGTGGGATACAAAGTCATCAGGCTTACCCCCTAAGTGGCGTAAAGACAGGTGTGTATGTGTGATTGCATGTGTGCGTGCGTGTGTGTATGTGTGTGTGTGAATAGCAGAACAGAATATCATGGTCCACTGATTCCTCTTCCTGTTTCAGTACCTTGTCATTTCATGTCATTGCAGGATTGATGTCATTCATGTTACACTCTCTGTGACAGATGACCAAGACTTGAGTGTTGAGTGGCTCTGACCATGTGTGTGTGTGTGTGTTTATGTATGTGTGTGTGTGTGTGTGTGTGTGTGTGTGTGTGTGTGTGTGTGTGTGTGTGTGTGTGTGTGTGTGTGTGTGTGTGTGTGGACGTGTGTTTGTGTGTGTGTGTGTTCTCTCTGCTGCAGAGTTGGAGGAAGTAAAGTCTCTCTTGTGTGTGTTGGCTGGTCTGCCACATCAGTCTCGCTCCCCTCTGCTACTGCAGCTTCGACAGATTCTACTGGACCGTGAACATTTGTCTGTTTTAGAGGACAGACTGGAGGAGCTGGTCTATGATGATGCTCCCAGCCTTTACCACAGCAGCTACTCTCACTCTCCTCATCAGATTATTGACACGTTCTTGGATCTGCTGATACAGTCTGACACAACCAGTGAAACTAGTCTGTCCACAGAATCCACCAATCCTGGAGCTTCCATGAGGTTGTCCAAGCAGAATCAGCCAGTCCTGGTTGCCATGTACAACCTCGTGTGTGCAGCTATGGGTGGGTGGACCTAAACTTACACTCTGGCCTTGTATGTATGACAGTTGTCATCACACAATCGGTGATGTATTATTCTTGTATGTTTGGTGATTATGTTTGACAGATGATGGACTCCTCTCACTAGCAGACATCTGCTCTTCACAAGTTTCATGTCTGTTGGATTCTTTACACTAAGGTTACATGCTCATCAGAGCTCCCTCTGTAGAGGCTGTAATGCACTGCTTGGTCATTGGAGGTCAGACTCACCTCTGATGGCCAGACAGTGCATTTAGTTGTTTATACTTGGTTCTCACGACAACACAAACTCACCAGTATTGAACTCACCAGTATTGAACTCACCAGTACTGAACTCCCTAGTACGGAACTCACCAGTACTGAACTCACCAGTATTGAACTCCCCAGTACGGAACTCCCCAGTACGGAACTCCCCAGTACGGAACTCAGCAGTACTGAACTCACCAGTACTGAACTCACCAGTACTGAACTTCCCAGTACGGAACTGCTGGGTTGTTTGTTTGTTTGCTTGTTTTTAGGGTCTTCTGTTTGTCTTTGCTTCCCTCCGTACTCAGATTGCATGTTTTGATTGCCCCTTGGGATCTGACCTGTTTGCTTTGCCTGACTACACCCTTGCTGACTACACCCTTGCTGGCTACACCCATGTCTTATATTTGTCATAAAATGTGTGAATGGATCCATCTCCTGACCCCAAGTCTCTAATGTCAGTTACACCATTTTCCTTGGAAATGTCTGGATCTTTAGTTCTTTGTGGATTAGACAGCAGGCATTGTGATGACTTCATGGTTTTTACTATTCCTTTGATTGTAAAGTGATTCAGAGGATTGTCCTTCATAGACGTCCTTAATGCAGTGATGTTTGTGTGTTTGTGCTCTGCATGGTCAGGTAACCCTCCTAACACACAACTCCCAGCCCCTCCTCCTCACAGACCTGCCTGCTCCCCTGCAGAGTGAGGACCTGCTCAGGAGGGTGGAGCAGCTGTTCAGCTCATCCAATGTTGTACTGAAGACTGAAGATGGAAAACTGTGGGCAGTTATAAGACGGAAGTTTGAGAGACGTCCATTCATCTTGTGTCTCGTCATTCATGGCATTGCATACCTGAGTGAGAAACAGCAATAGGTGTGCTAAATAATAATGTTGCTTCTGTGGTGGAATTGATGGCACAGAAGTCGAGGTCTTACAATTATATTAAGCAGTATTTATTTGATAGCAAGAGAGTTACAAAGTATAAAAGTATAAAAGTATAAGTGTAAAGTATGATGTGAAGCTTACGCTTCATGCAGTAACTCTGAACTGTCTCTCTCAGTCCAGAATGTTTATAATCAAAGTGTGTGTGTAGAAGAAACTAAGGGTGCCTGCTTCCCAGGAGCAGTTATCAGTTTCCCTGGGATTCAACCTTGGGTGCTTAGAAACGGATAAGCTATATTATCACTAACTCTGCTACTGCACAGAAAACTTACAGTCTTACAGAAAACACATCTTCAATATGGTTAGTAATTACAAAGCAGTGCAAGGAGTACCTTTCACACAAACTGTGCTATAGTGTCTGCATGAATATGATTAACATGAATCACATATGAATATGATCAATATTTCTTTCACAATCTCCCCCTTTGATTCTAATAATCATTTAACAAAATATTCATGCAACAGTAGAAATTATTTCAGAAAGCTTTAGGAATCATCTGGTTCTGCAACCCAGTCGGGCTGTGAATCAGGGTCAGATGGGTTTTCATCAAGTTCAAACAAGTCTCTTAGCTTGTAGAAGTCATCATTGGGAATAGTGTCATCATCAGAAAGATTTTCTGGATTCTCCACTGCTTGGATGAGTTGGTACCTAGTGTCCATGTGCATTCTAACCGTGTCCATCATGCATCTACACAATAATGGTGCACAGCAGACAATAAAGGTTAATAACAACAAGGATGGAATAATCATAACCAGTATGCTCTTCCATGTAGAAAAGAATGATCCCTGTCCCCAGTCCCACAGCCGAACCCCTGCTTCCTCCGCATGGAGCTGATCGGCGATCTTGCTCATGTGGTCTAGGGCCACAGAGATATTACCTCCTGGTGCATCGTTAGGTGGTATGTATGTGCAGCAATGGTCTCCTATCATAGAGCATACTCCTCCCTCCTTGGCTAGAAGCATATCCAATGCCATCCTGTTCTGAGTTAGCATTACTCTCACTGCAGTCAGCTCCTGTTTAATGCCTTCTGTGGCCTTCATAGTTTCATTTACAAACAGGGCTAATCTATAATGTACTCTATTTAGATCTCTGCGGAGCACGCCCACCCCATACATGGGGAACATTATCTCACCAAATCTTTGCA
Source organism: Brachyhypopomus gauderio (assembly GCF_052324685.1). Classification (NCBI taxonomy): domain Eukaryota; kingdom Metazoa; phylum Chordata; class Actinopteri; order Gymnotiformes; family Hypopomidae; genus Brachyhypopomus; species Brachyhypopomus gauderio. Next base: position 18,947,628 of record NC_135216.1, on the reverse strand, counting down.
ATTCTGTAGTTAGTTTATGCTCGTCAGGGACTTGTAAATCTGATATGGTATTGCGCTTCCTACGCCTGTTGGGATGTAAGGAGTAAATGGATAGGTGTGCGCTCAATCGAACTAAGGCACACCTGCCTCTCTGTAAACTAGGCAAATATAACCATAATGTTCTGCCACAGAACCAGTACCAGTCTGGTATCCAGATGGGGATGTGTGTATCAAAGAATGGGATGCCCCCACTGTCTTTTACAAGATTCACTGTGTGGTTACATTGACCTGCACCCAGGCCTCTCTGCCATTTGGACGTTCTATTACTTAGTCGTGTACAATTTTCTCCTCCTGAGCTTAATTCTGTACACTCATTTGACACTTCTGAATCCATTTCAGTGATATTGAAACCATCATGTCTCATGAAACATATGGGATAGGTTCTGTGGCTGGTGAATTTCATTGATATGCCTGCCTCAGGCTGCCCTCTCTTACCCACTAAGAATCTCTCTGTTTCATTGTAGCCTGTATTGCTGAGATTCATCCATGTGCTATTAACATCTTTGTATGTGTCTATTTGTATTTTAAAAGTAAATGGATCTAAACTAGTGTGAGGCATGAGGGCACAAACTATACATGAGCTGTTGCTCTTTAGGTTCTTCCTGGCTGTGAAATTAGCATATTGCCAATAGATGTTTCCCTCTGGGTTTCTATGGTGATGTGTATAGTCAGCACTTGGTAATTGTAACAACAGAAGCCCCACAATTGCCCCTAGCAGGCATAGTGCACCTGCTACTCCTGTTATCAGCGCAATTCTAGGTATTCGGGGTCTCATCATGTTGTTCGCTGGTGGTGTTCTCGGGTGCCTTCTTGCAGTGAGTATGATGGATCCACGTCACTCGTCCGTCAGTCTTGACAGCTGTGTTCGTCACTAGGAGCACCAGATGTGGTCCAGTCCACCTTGGTTGGTTCCACCTCTTCCTCCTGAAGTCTTTCACCAGGACCCAGTCACCAGGGACGAAAGAGTGGAGCGGATGGTCTGCTGGCTCTGGCAACACTGCTTTCACCTGCTTAGACACAGTACAGAGAGACTTGTACAAGGACACACAGTATTGAATTAGTGGTTCATTCAACAGGTGGTTCTCCAGCTCTGGGGGTCCGAGACCTGTGTTGGGAGGCCTGCCAAAGACAATTTCAAACGCTGACAGCCCTGTCTTAGCTTGTGGTCTTGTCCTACACTGCCACAACACTAATGGCAAACATTTTGTCCAGGACATCCCTGTTTCCTGGCTGGTCTTGGCAAGACCTGCTTTTATTGTGCCGTTTGCTCTTTCTACTGCGCCTGCACTGGCAGGGTGGTAGCTGCAATGCTTGCGCATGTCTATACCTAGGTATTTAGTTAGATTTTGAAGTCCTGTGTGGACAAAGGGTGTCCCGTTATCACTGGAAATTCTCTGTGGCAGACCCCACCGGGGAATGATCTCTCTCAGGAACACCTTGGAAACCGCATCACTGTCCTGTTTCCCTGTTGGAAAAGCTTCCACCCACTTACTGAACATGCATACACATACTAGAAGGAATTTCTTTCCTTCAGATGGTGTTAGTTCCACAAAGTCTATTTGCCAATGTTGAAACGGTTCTGTTGCTGGCGGGTGTCCTGATGGGGCTGGTATTGTGTTGGTGTCTCTTCTAGTGGAGTTCTGTGCACAGATCAAACATTTTGAACAAAAATTTTGAGTATAAGTAGTGATACCTGGTGCGTACCAGTGTTTTGTTATGCTGTCTACTATTCCCCCTTTGCTCATGTGACTCCTCCCATGAGCAATCTTAACTAGGCCTCGCATGTAAGCCTTTGGTAGACAAGGTCTAGCAGTATCAGGGTGTACCCATACGCCTCCTGTTTTAACACAGCCCGCCCGTTTCCACTGGGCCTTCTCCTCTGAGGAGGCCATTTGTTGGATATCAATTGTAGTTATTGGGGTGGATGCATGTTCTTGTTGGGTGGCTTGTAAGTCAGGCGTCGCATGCGCTGTGGCTTTTGCAGTGGCATCTGCAAAAGCATTACCTCTCGCTACCTCATCTTGGGATGAGGTGTGTGCTGCGCATTTAATGATTGCTACTTGCGCTGGTAGCTGGACAGCATCTAGTAGTTGCGCTACTAGTTTGTGGTTCTTAATTTTGCTGCCAGAACTAGTTAGGAAATCTCTGTGTTTCCATATGGCGCCAAAATCATGCACTACTCCCCAAGCATATCTGGAGTCTGTCCAGATATTCACGGTTTTCCCTTTAGCCAACTCACATGCCTTGGTGAGGGCTACTAACTCAGCTGCCTGAGCCGAATATTGTGAGGGGAGGGCTGCTGTATCGAGCACTTCATGTGCTGTTACAACAGCATATGCTGCTCTGTTTGTTCCTGTTTTATCTCTGCTTGCTGAGCCATCAACAAAACATTCGAGCTCCACATTTGAGATAGGATCCTCTTTCAGATCCGCCCTCGGGCTGCAGATGGTGTTAAGCACGGCCTGACAGTCATGTGGGTCTCCATCCTCCTCTGTTGGGACTAAGGTGGATGGGTTAAGGGTCGTACATCTTTTCACAATGACATTTGGCATGTTGAGCAGCGCTGTGTGATAGCGTAACCATCTCTGTGTAGAGAGGTGTGCAATTTTCTGATCTTGCAGTATTCTTGCTACTGCATGTGGGACCAGTAGTGTCAGGGGAGCATATCCCACTATGTCTCTTGAGGCAACGAGGGCCTTCTCGGCAGCCGCCACAGCTCTGACACACATCGGCAGTCCTGCCGCGACTGGATCTAGCTTGCAGGAAAAGTATGCCACTGGTCGTTGTTTGTCTCCATGTCGTTGTGTTAGCACTGAGGTCATATACTTTCCTCGTGCATCAACCGTCTGGACAAATGGTTTTAATGGGTCTGGAATGCCTAATGCTGGCATGGTCTGCAGTGCTTCTTTTAACTGAGTGAATGCTGCCTCCCCCTCGGGAGTCCACTCAATCATTGAAGTGCTGGATCCTTTGGTGGGAATCAGTTCTCTGAGGGGCCCCTCGCACTCTGCGTAGGAGAGAATAAAGGTGCGACAATATGAACACATGCCAAGAAATGATAACAGTTGTTTTTTATTTCGCGGTTTGGGAAGCTTTGCAATGGCCTTCACTCTTTCTTCAGATAGTGCATGTGAGTGTTGAGAGATAACGTGTCCTAAGAAGTTTACTTTCTCTCTGCAATATTGTAACTTTGATTTGGATGCCTTGTGGCCTTCCTCTGCTAAATGATTTAGCAGTGCCACTGTGGCCTGTCTGCAAAGGTCTCTGTTTGGAGCACAAACTAAAAGATCATCTGTATATTGGAGTAAAGCTGTTCCCTCTGGAAGTTTTAATGTTTCTAGACTCGCACGTAGTGCAGCATTGTAAATGGTGGGTGATTCACAGTAACCTTGACATAATCTAGTGAATGTGTATGTTTTTCCTTCGAAGGAAAAGGCAAACCAAAATTGGCTATCTGGATGAACTGGAATGCTAAAAAATGCATTGGCAAGATCCACTACACTGAACCACTGGCTGTCTGGGGGAATCTGAGAGAGAATGGTGTAAGGATTTGGGACATCTGGGGCTCTAGGGTGCACTGCCGTATTGACAGCCTGCAAATCCTGAACAAACCTCCATTCCTCTCGCCCTGGCTTCTTAACTGGGAAAATTGGAGTTCTTACTGGTGAGGTTTCGCATGGCACTATCACGCCAGCCTCTCGTAGTGATTGGAAAACGGGCCTGATGCCTTCCACGGCTTCAGGTTTCAATGGGTATTGGTGTTGTTTGGGTCTGTAATCAGATTTGGGAACAATGCGCACTGGCTCACATCTTTTAATGAGGCCCACATCGTTCTTTCCCTTAGCCCACAGGGCTTGCGGAACTTTTGCCAATTCTAATTCTTCCGCTGGGAGGAGAGTCATGCATAAGGCCTTTGTTTGTGTTTTGTCATTTTGGTCAAATAATTCCACTCCTCTAGTGCATGGTAATTTATAGGGCATCACTAATTTCCATGAATTGGTTTTGGCACTATACAGCACTTGTGGTTGGGAGGTGGGAACCCAGTCCTTTGTCTTCCTCACCTTCCACGCCCACGGTCCTACCTCCCTCCAGGCCGGGTCATCCAGAGTGCTAGCTAGAGATATGTGAGGTGTGGCCCATGGGACACAATAGAGATTCATTTGTCCTTCACTCAGTCTCACTAGGCCTGCTGCCCATGTGTCGTTCCAGATCAAGTCAGTCATGGTCATTAAGTCATGCAGCTCTGCATAGAACCTGGTCTCATACTCTGTATCTGGTCCGTCAGATATGTATGATATGCAATGAAATGTGTCACTTGGTTTAATGTGAAACTCTGTGGGTAACGCAGAAGTCACCTCTGCCATGAAATGCTTTCTGATTCCCCCTTCGGTGCCCCTATACTGCCATTTATAGGCATAACCTGGTTGTCCTGATGCCAATTGAATCATTTGGGGCTCTCCCCAAAACAAAAATAGCCCATTCGGGCCACTTTGGAGTGTGCATTGCAATTTGCACATCAAATCTCGAGCCATTAAATTAGCTGGGCACGTAGCGGAGATCAGGAAGCTATGTTCAAAATCATTATTATCAACATTACACTGGAGAGGCACGGACACTCTCTCTAAGACAGTTACCCCTCCCACACCCATTACTCTGACTGTTTTATCATGCTTCATTTCACAGTTTATCTGGTCAGCCATTATAACGGAATGTGTTGCTCCACTATCTACCAAAAATTTAAGTTTGCGTTTTTCAACCATTATTTCTACCTGTGGGAGTGCTGCTGGGTTTTTACTAATTTGCTGGACAAAAGAGTAATCTAAATTTTGTACTTTCCTTTTGCTGTCTTCTTCCCTCAGTGGCCCGTCGCTGTCCTGCCTCTCCGCCGCCCGTCAGTCCTGGCCTCTTTCCTCAGTGGTCAGATGGCCATCTTTGGACTCTGTACAGTCTCTAGCAAAATGTCCTTGTTTGCCGCAATTGTAGCATGTGTCTTTGTCTTTGTTTCTCTGTCCACCACGTCCTCCATCTTTTCCGCCTCTGCCCTGACCGCGCTGTCTGCCTCGGCCTCTTCCTCTGCTTTTGATGTAATCTTGGCTGGTCTGGACCATAGTCAGCATGGCTTGCTGCTGTATGTCACTCTGTTTCTGAGTTTTCTTCTTCTCCTTATCTATGAGCTGTGCCTCGTGGTGTTTAGCGTGATCTTCTATCATCGACAGAGGAGCTCTGTTGTATCCAATGCAGTTGGCTCTGATGAGGTCGCTGATGTCTTTTCTCATGTTCTCCAGGAAAGTGTTTCTCAGATGGGCTTCCCACGAGCCGACGTCTGCCGGGCCGTTGGCACGTTGTGCTGGTGCTTCGATTCCACAGTGGTCTGTATGGACTCTGGTTAGTCGAACGAGGAAGTCACTGATAGACTCTCCATCTTCTTGTTTGCAAGCTGCTATCTTGTCTGTGTTGACGGAGACTGGATAGGCAGCTTCCACTCTTTCCACCAGACGTCTTATCATGTCTCTGTATGGTCCGTTCAGATCAGCTCCCCCTCCACCAGGGGCGTCCCACTCAGGTAGGTGGAGACGGACATCACCTGGATTCCAGTCACGGTCGATCTTGTTGAACTGAGGTCCGAGTTTGACCACCAGTAAACGTTTCAGTTCTGATTGGGTCGGTCTACAGGACCGAACAAAAGCCACAAGTTCTTCTCCAAAGCGCCGTCCTCCTATGTCAGACGGTTTGCCCATACCCTCGCCTGCTTTCATGATGTCATCAGAAGTCCAGTGTCTGTGCACCATGATAACTCCGTCCGGGCCGGAGACTTCTACCATCGGGAACTGTGTGATCACTGGTTCGGGCGTGGTTATCATCATCTGGTGGGCTGCCTGATTGGCAACGGGCACCATCTCATACCATGATCCAGTGTGAGGGCCTGGTGCTGTCGTAAGGCCTCCTCCCTTCACCGCGGTTTGAAGCCTGGTGTGCTTACTGACAGGGGAGAGTACGGGGCCCGAGTCTTCTGACAGTTCACGTTGTTGTGCATTTTCTAAGGCAGCTCTGGCGTCAGCATATGGCTGTGGGTATCTGTTATGAGGCGGGTGTGGGAGTGGTGCAGCTGCAGCGGCTCCCTCTCCCCCAGGTACTCCAGGTGGTGGGCGATGTCTCGTTGGGGCGGCATCGAGGTCAGGATCAGCTAAGGAGACACACTGGGACACCTTATTAGTATTTTCTCCAAGCCCTACCTGCCTAACCTTCTTTTGCATATTAGCTCTCTTTTGAGCCTCCTCTAACCAAAATTTAGCTTTGTGCAACATATCTTCTTTATTGTCATCAAAATACTTGCATGCTTTTTTATTATCCTTTTTTGGTCTCTCTTGAACCCTCTGTATCAACTTTCCCAAATACACCACACTCAGTGTGCCACTTGGCACGAACCCACAATTTTCTATCCAGTATGGGATATGTTTGCAGCAGTCAGTACCATAAAGTCTATTCATCTGTTCAAAAATGCTATTGGGATGTTGGCTGACATCAAAGGCATATTTTTTACTGTTACTTAAACCCATCCTTTAAATGATCAAAATACAAATTGCTATTAAAAATACAAATTGCTATCAAAAACACTTATTTACTGCTTAACATATATTGGATCTCAATTTAGTTCCAACAATGGCCGTGAATAGGTCCCTCCTATAGCCTTGCACTGAATCGACCCGGGTCCTTATACGTTAATGTACGTCTACAATAACGGCCTTTTCTCTAGTTAGGCGTCTAAATAGGCCTATTCTCTTAATAGGCTCTTTATTACTCCCAGAGTAATATTCCTTTCCTATTTCAATGCAGGCAGGGACGCCTATTCCGTGGAAAACTACAAACAAGTTTTTATTCACTTACGATTGTGTGCCACCACCACGTTCTTTTTGTTCGTTGGATGAGGCGGGAGTCGTCAGCGAGGTCAGAACTTTCAGCTACACCCTGGCGGTACTTTCCCTTTAGCTTGTGGGGTTCCCGTCGTCCAGCTCAGTCCCAGACTGAGGAGCGTCCTCGGTGAGCTTCAGTTCATTCCTCCGCTACGATCCTCGCTCATCCTGCCGACTACGCCAAATTCTGTGGTGGAATTGATGGCACAGAAGTCGAGGTCTTACAATTATATTAAGCAGTATTTATTTGATAGCAAGAGAGTTACAAAGTATAAAAGTATAAAAGTATAAGTGTAAAGTATGATGTGAAGCTTACGCTTCATGCAGTAACTCTGAACTGTCTCTCTCAGTCCAGAATGTTTATAATCAAAGTGTGTGTGTAGAAGAAACTAAGGGTGCCTGCTTCCCAGGAGCAGTTATCAGTTTCCCTGGGATTCAACCTTGGGTGCTTAGAAACGGATAAGCTATATTATCACTAACTCTGCTACTGCACAGAAAACTTACAGTCTTACAGAAAACACATCTTCAATATGGTTAGTAATTACAAAGCAGTGCAAGGAGTACCTTTCACACAAACTGTGCTATAGTGTCTGCATGAATATGATTAACATGAATCACATATGAATATGATCAATATTTCTTTCACACTTCTAATACTAATATAATAATCATTACAACAACAACACCAATACTTATAGGTGTGCTAAAGAATCAACAGGTTGTCAAAAGGTATTCCCAGACTGGGAACAGCTTCCAATGGCAATACCAGGAAGCTCTTGAATGAAGCAGTGAGGTGATGATGAGTAGAGGTGTCTTCAACTAAGAATTTTCATAGTCGAATCTGATTCGTCAGATTTTCCCTTTAGTCGACTAATAGTCAAATCGGGGTTTTTTTTATCTAGATCACCTTAAACGGGATCCCATTCTCATTCAGGACTTTTTCCACTTCAAAATAAAAACCTAAAACACTCAGATAAATGAATAAACATGGTAGGTTGGCTTTATTCAGCTTTTATTTATTTATTTATTTACTTACTTATTTTTTTTTTTATGAAACGTTAACAAAAAAAAGTCACCGTCAGTGCTCAGTTGTGACTCGGGAACAGAGGCGTCCGAAGGCGAGGGTTGCATTGAATGGTCTTTATTATCCATTCGTAATTCAAACAGAAATATGCAAACAGAAATGACTGTAGGCACGGTAAGGTCCAGACAACTGCAAAGACAGGGAGGTCCAGGATAGAGCTCCAACAGGGCAATGTACAGCACTGGACCGAACGACCTGTGGGGTTTAAAAAGGTGCACAACACAATAAAGGACAGGTGCTAATAATGTGGTAATGTTTATTTAAAATGTCAAAAATATTTTAAATAAAATATGCCTGCCTGAAAATATAAAAACAATTGCCACACAACAGCAAAAAATAAAAAAAATTATAAGTAAAGGTTCAAGTAACGGGGTTTAAAAAACAAACAATAACAAAAAATGTTTATAGGCCTACATGTCAAGACGTACCGCGACGAGACAAGACGACACGACTGAAACGACAAACGGCTGAACTTTTTTTTTCCGCCTTACGCGCTTTAAATGGTATGCCAAGTTGGTTGATGTCGTGTGATGTCGTGTGAAATGAAAAATGTTGATGACATAACTTGCACTTTACTTTGTTTGATTCATCTTTATCTTTTTCAAAATACTTCCACACTCCCACAATACTCCCACACTTTTTTTTAGTAGCCATTATAATCTCGGCAGATGCTGACTATCCTGTAGTGTGTTCAGCTCCGTTCATTTGGATTGTGCAACTGCAGGGTGTTATTTTTTTTATTTGTAGTTGTCACGTTGAGGCGGCCCCCTACCGGTCGCCTCCGTCCACAGCGCCTGTTGTTGTTTTGTTGCGTTGTGTGCGTCCCTCAGGTGGGCGGAGCCCGTGATCCATCTCACCTGAGGGTCGTTTGTTTGCCTATATATGTCTTGTCTTTGTACCAGTTGACCGCTGGTCATTATATCCTTAATTCGGATCGACACACGGGTTTTTGGTTTGCGCACTTTTGGTTTAAACCATCCTTTTTCCCTGAGACTTGGCATGATTGCTTCCTTTTTAGTTCGCACTCCCTGCCCGTCACAGTAGTAAGGAAGATGCCTATTGTTAATGCGCACACATCATTTAAAAATATTTATTAACAGGATGATTTTATTTTTTATCATTAGGATGATTTTATTTGACAAAAGGCTATATATAACGAAAACAAAGACATTTCATGTAACAACTAATGCTTAGCAGCATCCTTGGGCACCCCCATGCAGTTAGAATGGTACATTCGACTATGACGTTCATAGTCGACTAGGGGGTATATTCGACAATAGTCGAATCAGCGACTATAGCAGGTCACCCCTAATGATGTGAACAGGGACCTGCTGGGATGAAGCTTGACAAAAGATCAGTTGTCTTGGACTCTGCTGGTGGTGGGCTGTCATCTATGAAGCCACATCAGTCAAGCAAGCTGAGATACATCTGGAAGCTTAAGCGTCACAAGGTGGGAAGGAAAAAATATATTGGGTGTTGTCAGCATAGCAGTGGCAGGAGAAGCCAAGAGAAAATGTTAAATGATCAAGCAAGAAGAGAAGAGATTGTAGCCCTGAGTCTTACAGGAAATCGGTGGAGTCAAAAAAAAATTACAGAAAAATTAGTACCATGTTGTAATGATCTGTGATGTGTGGAGGAAGCAGGCACGACGGACGAAGGAACAGTGCAACATACAACTTTATTCACATGAAAAAAGTTATGCTCAGCACGGCAGCGCAAGCACTTGCAACAGACGCATACACAGGCACAAAACTAGACAAAGACGAGCACGAGACATTGCGCGAACGCACATTAAATAGCTGCTGAACACATTCCCCAGTGATCACGAGACAAGGCACAGGTGAGACTAACGAACACGCTCACTTACAACCCTCACCCACGGAACTACAAACATGGATATAACTGCACGCAGATGACATAACGATACGCCCACACGATACTACTGGAGCGTCCCGCGAAGCTGGAAAGCCCCGAACCTACACCGACGGGCAGGTACGGAGCCGCCGGACTCATGAGTCCCCGAGAGCCATCTCCCTCGATGGTGGGAACCGCCGCAAACCTCTCTAGAACACCCTCCCTGGGAAGACAGGGGAAAATGCATTAAACACGGGCACAGTTACAAATACACACACCGGCATGTTCAACATAAAGGGCACAAGAGGGAACAGGGGGTTTGGGAGAAACACTGGGATGGACAAACAAACAGGCACAAGCAGCCACAAAATCATTCTGGCTGCCTGCCAAAGCGTTAGTGGTGGCGCGACCCCTTCAATCAATCAATCAATCAAAGTTTATTTGTATAGCTCTTTTCACAACACATGTTGTCACAAAGCGCCTTACAGGATTTAAAAGGTTAACAATACTACGGGTCCAGAACCCTAATGAGCAAGCCAAGGGCGACAGTGGCGAGGAAAAACTCCCTAAGATAGTGGGGAATAGGAAGAAACCTCGGGAGAACCAAGACTCAAAAGGGAACCCATCCTCCATTGGGCGGCCCGTTAACACACAGATTACACAAAATACAGACAAATACACAAGTCACACACAAATCACACAATCAGACTAAGTAAAGGTAAAAATGAAAGTTCTGGGTTATGATATTGTCACTGTAAATGTCTGTTGATGAACGCCAGGCTTTCATTCCGTGTCGGAGCAGCGATGCTGGTATTGTAGGCTCCGACTGCAATGTTACTCTCCAGGTGAACCTCGGAGAAAAGATACGAGATGTAGTAAATATGTAACAGATTAATCAAAGGCCAAACTAAACAGATGAGTCTTTAATCGAGTTTTAAACATTGAGACTGTGTCTGAGTCCCGAATAAAGGCAGGAAGATTATTCCACAATTGTGGAGCTTTAAAAGAAAAGGCTCTTCCACCTGCTGTGATCTTTTTGATCCTAGGAACAGTTAATAACCCTGCGTCCTGCGAGCGAAGTGAACGCGCTGGGTTATATTGTTCAATAAGTTCACTAAGATAGTCTGGAGCTAAGTCATGCAGCGTTTTATATGTTAATAAAAGTATTTTATAGTCAATACGGAATCTAATTGGCAGCCAGTGTAATGACGATAGTACGGGACTAATGTGATCAAACTTTTTAGTTTTTGTTAAAACTCGTGCTGCTGCGTTCTGAACCAGCTGGAGTTTGTTTATCGATTTACCAGAACATCCAGCTAGGAGACTGTTGCAATAATCTAAACGAGAGGATATGAATGCATGGATTAGTTTTTCTGCATCACTAATATTTAATATGTTTCTAATTTTGGCAATGTTGCGCAAGTGAAAGAACGCTACCCTAGTTATATTATTAATATGTGTATCGAACGAGAGATCTGGGTCTATTGTGACGCCCAAGTTCTTTACCTCTGCGCTGGGGGTTATAGTAAAAGAATGTAGATTCAATGCTGCATTATGTATCTTGTCTCTCGCAGCCCTAGACCCAACTATTATCAATTCTGTTTTATCGGCATTTAGTGCTAGAAAGTTACATGCCATCCAATGTTTTATCTCTTCTACACATTTCTCAATCTTACTGTTTGCGCCTAAATCATCGGGTTTTGCCGATAAATATAGCTGAGTGTCGTCTGCGTAGGAATGGAAACTGATGTCATGCTTATGCATAATTTCGCCTAAGGGTAACATGTACAGTGTGAATAGAAGTGGTCCTAGGACTGTCCCTTGTGGGACACCATATTTAACCTGCACAGATTTAGAGGTTTTATTATTAACACTTACACATTGGAAGCGGTCAGTTAAATATGATCTAAACCAGGAGAGTGCGACTCCTTTAATACCTACTGTGTTTTCTAGTCTATCCAGCAAAATGTTGTGGTCTACAGTATCAAAAGCTGCACTAAGATCCAACAGTATAAGGAACGAGACGAGCCCATTATCGGCCGATATTAGTAGATCATTCACTACCCTGAGTAAAGCTGTTTCAGTGCTGTGGTTTGGTCTAAATCCTGATTGGAACTTTTCATGGATACTATTTGATTGGAGATAGTGGTTTAACTGATTGGAAACTGCTTTTTCTAAAATTTTAGAGATAAATGGGAGATTAGAAATGGGTCTATAGTTGGCTAAAATCTGCGGATCGAGATTCTGTTTTTTAATCAAGGGTCTAATTACGGCGCATTTTAATTGTTTGGGCATGTAACCTAGGTTAAGGGAGGAGTTAATCATATTAAGTAAGGGCCCTGCAGTGGCTGGGAGTAGGTCTTTAAATAGACGGGTTGGAACTGGGTCAAATATACATGATGTAGGCTTAGACGAATTAATCAATGTTGTGAGCTCTTTTTGCGATATAGGATTGAAGATATTTAGCTCAGTAATATTTTTGGATGCATAGTTACTAATAGCTGAACTACTGGGGTTGGATTGGAGGTTAGGCTGCGATGTATTATGACTCTGTAGTCGGATATTATCTATTTTATTATTGAAAAAGTTTAAAAATTCATCGCTAGTGTGTGTAAGTGCTGTGTTAGAACTAGTGTCGTTGATATCCCTTCTGGGGTTGCAGGCGAGACAGGCAGCGGAGTCTTCGGGACTGGTCTTCGGGACCGACTTCCGAGTACGTGTTGCACTGCTTGGTGCTCCCGCGGGACGACGCCCGGTTTCTTCTCTCGGAGCGATTCGGGCGCAAATAGCTCATGCTACTCCCCTACGAGGAGGTACAAGGAACGTCCTTCTCACTTGGGCACCCCTTCTCGGACTGCACAGTAACCTCCAAGTATACAGAGGCGCTGTCTTCCTCCTCGCTCTCGCTGTTTCGCTTGGAGGGGGGCGAGCAAATGGACGGAGGGGGGCTGACGTCCTCCCCCTCCCCGTAATACTCTGTGGACTCAGAGTAAACGGATGGAGGAGGGCTAACTCCCTCTTCCTCTACATAATAATCCGTGGGGGCCAAGAAAACGGATGAAGGGGGGCTGTTTTCTTCCTCCTTCTCACCGTACTGCTCAGTATGGTCCAAGCACACCGAGGGGGGAGGGCTGACCTCTTCCTCTTCCACACCGGGGTGCTTGGTGGGGGTCGAGTGGATGGATGGAGTGGGGCAGGCTTCCTCCTCGCCCTCCATGTAGTACACCGTTGGTGCCGAGTACAATGATGATGAAGGGGGGGCTGACCCCCTCCTCTTCCGACGTCCGGGGAGCTGCAGACATGGGGGGGAAGCAGCTGGCCTCGCCCTCGCTCTCCTCTTCCGAGTACACGGAGGGGGGGAACTTTCCTCCTCTCCAGACTCTCAGCTCTCGAATTCATACTCGTGGGGGTCAGGGCGAAGGCTCCTGTACCCACCACTATGGGCGCGCTGGACTCCTTCTCGAGGTATGCCAGGGGGATGCCCTCTTTCATGAACATGTGGTACCCCTCTCTCCACGCCGCTTCAAAAAACGCCTCCACGTTCTTCTCCCTCACGTACACTGGGGCAGAGGAAGACACGTGATGGCGCTTAGCCTTCTTCTTCCCCTTTTTCCCGCAAGACGTGTGTCCTGGCATTTTGGTGGCTTGTCTTTCTGTGACGTGCAGAGGAGGCAGGCACGACGAACGAAGGAACGGTGCAGCATACAACTTTATTCACACAAAAAATGTTAAGCTCAGTGCGGCAGCGCAAGCACATGCAACAGATGCTTCTTAAACCAACAAATTAAACTGCAGCCTCAGATCACCTGCTTGGCAAAAGTTTATGCATCTACATGCGATCTCATTAGACCGGCGCCCCGCACACAGGAAGTGTGCACAATGTAAGCAATTAAATACAGTTATGTGTTTACTCTTTTAATAAATTCAAACATGGCTTTTAGACACACAGTGTGACTAAATAATTTCCTCACTATCGCACTTTATAATTGTAGGTGCTGGCCAAATTTATTTAGTAATCAGTCTCATAATATTACCTATGAAATGGTGGGAGTTCAGACAGTGTTAAATTTACCAAATTTTCTAACTCAATTTAACTAAGGTCTCCACTAATTGTGGTCAACTCCCATAGCCCAAATTGTTTGATTAACAAACTATAAATCTAAAGGTTACAGTTCAAATAATAGTTCTGGCTTCAAGTTGTAACAGGGAAACAACGACTCAAACGGCAGCATTTAAACATAAAACATTTATTTATCACAACCATAATAATGAAAGCATAGCAAACAAAGGGGGCTAGTGTGTGTGTGTGTGTTCGTGTTAGGTGTGAGTGTGCGTGTGTGTGGATGTGTATTTGAGTGCGCGCGGGTGCACGTGCGTATGGGGGAGGAGATCTTTTAGCCAAAGAGAAACTCGATGGCGCGAAACTCAAACCGAGCTCTCACTACAGTCACGAACACAACGCAAATTTACTCTAACTAAGACACGGTGTCGTCGGTCACTATACAACCCCAACGAGCGTATAGTGGGACACACTTTTAACAATTATATGAGGTATTTGGTACTAACTATGAAGTAAATGAATTAGTACAAATAACCTGTGGCGAGCAGGACTAACAAAAACCCAAAAAGAAAACACAATGCCCGACTACGCCACCTAGGGGAATTTCACCCCAAGGAATTACACTGGTGCAAATGAAAACCTCAGCACAAAATAAGACCATTAAAGAAAAAGGACACACAAGTTCAAGACCACTGGACCAGAGAAGTAGTTCCAATTATTTCTTTAATATAAAAATATAATTTTGATCAACTCTTTATAAAAAATGTAATTTCCACAGACTCACAATGACAAGTAAAACAAGGAACAGGGCTGCGGCCTTGGTAATTAAGAGGGGAGCTAGGGGATCACCTCTATACTATACGCTCACCGTGACCACACCACACTTCACACTCAATACTCTTCGCTACCAAACCCGTGCACGAGATTCCACCACCTGGGACATCTGCCTCTGTCCGACCTGCAGCTCCTGCCCTGCACAAAACAATCAATTAAACAAAACCAAACAATGAGGGAGGACCAATAACTGAACACACAAACGGACACTTCCTCACGCACACCAACAACACTCTTCTCAAACACTACACATAAATGCTTTGCAGCGCAGTTCGGCAACACCAATTAAAGAAACCACGAAAGACATCACACCACAAATCACTGCAAACGGGAAAAGAAATAAAACCCACTCACTCCACCATATCAAACATGTAAAACTAAGAAAAAGGTCGCCGCCAAACTGAGCCTAAAAACGTATCCGGAAAACAAATAGAAAACACGCAACAATCACTCTGACAACGTGAATCACGAACGCCCCCCAAACACAAACAATACAGCACAAAACAAAATGAAACAGAACAAACCAAAACAGAACAAAACAAAACAAAAACAAAACAGCAGCACTGTCGGCTACTGGAACCACACAGCAAACTCTATTTTTGGGCGAAAGTCTATAATGCTGTTGTCTTCTTTCCCCCTTATGACTGAAATCTGCTCATTGCTCCGACAGCCACTGCGAATTCTTCAGAACAGCGTGATGACTAACCAGGTTGTTCTCAAAGGGCAAATAGCAACTGCCCACCCGTGGTAGATTGATATCAGCACAGTAATTCTCATGACGCGCCCACTGAACTTGACAGTATTAAGCCGGTCCACCAAAGGAAGCCAGGCCCAACAACAATAACTTGGCACCATTGAAGGTGCTGGAGAAGCAGGGTGAAAGAAGGGAGTCTGCCCCAGTAACCACATCCCCGCTATTTATAACGCCAGGATACACCTGCCCCACGACTCACACGGCTCCACCGCAATTTACAATTAGGGAGGGAATTAGTGGGATTGCCCCAAAAATCTCACTCTGCCACAAACCGAACAAGCTTTAAACAGAATACCCCTTTAAGCTTTAAACAGAATACGGTTTAACATGAACGTAAGCATAAACACCACTGTAAACAAGCATTCACAAGATATCAATCTAAGCACAAAGAAAAGAGTATCACAAGATATCGTTCTAAGTCTGCCCACAGTCTTACTTTGAGTTGTTCGTCCACGGCCCGCGCAGTAGACCAGGCAGCCTCTTGGGGAGGACTCCTTTGTGCGCTTTTGTGGATCGCGTTGCTCCGTCCAGGGGAAGCTGTGGTGGCTGTTCGATCGGCAGTCCCTCGATGGTCAATGCGTGGTCTCCCGGGTGAGTGATCAATGTCGACTCGCGGAGGTCTGGCCGTCGCGCGAATGTTCAAACAGTTCTTAAACGTTGGCTAGCGGAAGTGATTGGGTTTAGCGAACTCCGCAAAAGAAATAAAAGTAGCAAACTAGTTACTTCTTGCGACGATCGCGTGTGGCACGGGGCCCGGGTGCAGAACCAATACCGCTTTGTTCTCGAAGGTGTGCGCGCTTTGCGTCTCTAGGTAGCTACTTTGATGCAGCCAGGTAGAGAGACCGAACAAAGGGGGATGCCCCCTTTTAAAGGGGATTCGTCTGATGACGTAGTTCCACATCCGTCCTGACTTGGGCCATGCCCCTAGGGAGAGCACCCCCCCCCCTTTTGTCTGTGGAGGCATGGTACCTACATAATGAATTGATTTTAATGTCGGAACAGTATTAAGAGGGCGGCGCCCTAGAGTCCCATATTGGCCAGCCGCCACTGACGACCAGATGTATGCAGAAAAAACAAAAGGAGACAGAACCTGTCCAGCCAGGCTGATTTATCTGATGATGCAGGAATTTGTAATGATGCGTTTGTAATGTAGTCTGCCCCAGTTTCCTCCTCTGGTGTCATGGTTCATGAGGCAACAAGCACTATGGTTCAATGTGGTTCAATTTTTACATTAGGTTTCTGGCCCTGCTGCTCTTCTTGAGGTGTTGGTGGTTGGGCATGGACCTGTCGCTCTTCTTGTGGTGCTGGTGGTGGTTCTCTCTGCGGCGTAGGGTTGGCTCGGGTCTTGGAGGGGGCAGCGTCCAGGTCGGGATCAGCCTGCAACTTCAAGCACTGAGATGGTTGAGACAGACCTGCCTGTTTGATTATCTTACCTGCTTCTTCCTGGCACATTCCAACTGCCTTCCAATTAGCCCAAAACCTGCGTCTACCTTTCCTGTCTACTTGTCTACTTGTTTTTCCCCTTCAGCCAGTCTGTCCCTTAGCAATTTTAATTGTTCTAAGCTAAATGACCCTTTGCCTGGAAAACCAAAATTTCAAACCCATATTGAAAACTGTTCAACACTTTCTGAGCCATAATTTGTTATCATAAAATTAACATTGGGTGGTGTGTATTTTATTGCAACATTATCAAGCTTCCCCTTACTTGTTTTGTGTTTCTGTTCCCCATTTTTTCAGTTCTTACCGAGAGACCTTATGTAATTTGGGATTATTTTTAGGCCTGATTTTGTGCTGCACTTGCCACAAACTACTATGCTGGGTGCCTACTTCTCCACTCCATGGTCAATCATGTGAAACATTGTCAGTACAAAGTCATTACAGTCAGATGATTTATTTGTCATTAATGTCTGGATCAAAAATGTGTTAGTGCCAGATATAGGAATGTAAGAATAAATTCTGCACTCTTAGGTGAACATGTTCTTCATCGAGCATGTGTGACACCGAAGGCGTTGGGACAGAGGCAGCCGGAGACGCAAGTGGAATGAACAGAGATTTATTCTCTATAATACAACAACCAAAAAGAAAGCCAAGCAAAC
The DNA here is from genome assembly GCF_052324685.1 of Brachyhypopomus gauderio. Taxonomy (NCBI): domain Eukaryota; kingdom Metazoa; phylum Chordata; class Actinopteri; order Gymnotiformes; family Hypopomidae; genus Brachyhypopomus; species Brachyhypopomus gauderio. Next base: position 18,929,996 of record NC_135216.1, on the reverse strand, counting down.
GAAATGACTCAGAATGAGCAAAGGCAGTAAGACTCTTTAGGCACCGGACTGGACGACCTGCGGGCTTAAAAAGAGCAACGTAATTGTGAACAGGTGTTAGTATACTGGTGATTGTGACTGTGGGAGTGGTTGCGTGCTCGGGGGTGTGTGTTGGGATCGGCTGCTGGCCGGGTTGCGCGCCCTCCAGTGGCGACCCGGCCCCCTCACCGTGACACCGCAGTACAGGAAGCTGCCATCATACACTTTGTTAAGGAAAAGAATGAAATCAGTTTACGAGAAATTCAAAGCCTCATCATCCAAGACAACAGCATATTCAGCAACATTCAAAGCATCAGTCTGTCCACATTAGCTTGCATTCTCAAACAAAACCAACTCTGAATGAAACAACTTTATAAGGTGCCATTTGAGAGAAACTCAGAGAGAAACAAAGAGCTCAGACAAGCATATGTGGATGTAAGTACAATATTGACTACAGTACACTCATTTATTCCCTGTGTACTGCATATCAGCATATTGACTTTTTGTCAATATAGATTTTTTGTGACATTGAGTTTTGTTCTTTGTTTTCAGGTAATATAGGAAATGGATGCTCATCTAATCCCACAGGAGTTCATCTTTATAGATGAGGTTGGGTTCAACCTGTGACGCCCGGGGCGTCGGGACAGAGGCAGCCGGAAGCACGGGTTGCGTTGAAGGAAGTTTATTTTCCATCTCTAAGACAACGAAAGGCAAACAACGAAAATCGGCAGTAAGCTCTTAACAAAGGACAAGGGTAGCTCGTAAGACGAGAATGTGAGGTCCAGTGTGGCTTCCAGCGAGGCAATGTGCAGCACTGGACCGGACGACCTGCAGGCTTAAAAATAGTGAACATAATGGTGTACAGGTGTCAGTACTCAGGAGAATGTGATGGTGGGAGTGGTTGCGTGCTCGGGGGTGTGTGCTGGGATCGGCTGCTGGCCTGGATGCGCGCCCTCCGGTGGCGACCCGGCCCCCTCACCGTGACACAACCTAGCAAAGACCAGAAGAAGGGGAAGAAATATCATTGGCCAAAGCCATTGTAGATGTTCCTGGCCAACGTGGTGGGAACATCACAACGTGTGCTGCTATGTCCAATATGCATGGAGTCCTCTATCGTCATGCCAATATTGGGCCATACAACACAGCCCATATTCTCACATTTTCGGACAGGCTCCACAACATTCTCATACCACCAGAGCATATGAATGATGCAGAACATCAAAGAAACAGGTACATTGAGCTTCCATTATGTAGGCCCAGTCCAAACCTGGTTTGTTGACCACCGACCATTTCTCATGCAATACCTCCCACCATACTCACCATTTCTGACCCCCATAGAAGAGTTCTTTTCGGCATGGTGGTGGAAAGTATACGACCAGCAGAACTTTGTGTGCATGTGTCTTGTGCAGGCTATGGAAGAGGCATGTGATACTGATGTGGGTGCGATTCAGGGATGGATAAGACACTCAAGGAGTTTCTTTCCTCAATGTCTGGCAAGGGAAGATATTGCCTGTGATGTGGGCGAGGCGTTGTGCCAGACCCAGCTGTGCGGCAAGAGCCTGCCTAATTTAGTTTCTTCCACTTTGTTTCTATAAATTTTTTCTACACTTCTTTTTTTGTGATGTTCTTTTGTTTCTGTTTTTGTTCAGTCCAATGTAAATATATATGTTGTGCATATACTGAAAATAAATAAATCACAGCAGCGTATGTGTATCTGCAAATATGTTTCTGCATGTGAACAATCTGAAGAATATTCAACAATTTGCACATCACTCTCAATTTAAAGACCCCAGAATATAGCACCTTTCAGGATACAAAAGGCGCTTTACAATTTTAACACAGGTACAAGTCTCACACAACCAATCACACACAGGCGAGAAGCGGCAGCCATTTGCACACAGCGTACTCTCTACCAGGATCCACAGCCCCCTGGGGAACTGAATGGGGTGCAGGAAGGGGAGAGAGGACACAACCTAGTGACAGAGCACCATCCACCACTGGGCATACACTCAGGGAAAACTTGTCAGGGACTGCCAATTTACCTAGCCTCCATTTTTTTAGACTGTGGGAGGAAACCAGAGATCCTGGAGGAAACCCATGCAGACACGAAAAGAACATGGAAACTCCACTCAGATAGGGACTTGAACCCAAGACCCCAGTGCTAAGGGGCAAATGTGCTAACCACCTAGCCACCGTGTTGCCCAAAATAAATAAGTAATTATAAACGAATAAATAAATAGGAGCTTCTTCCTATGGGTAGGACATATGTTGCATTATGCAGACCTGGGGTAAATGATGATAATGAAGATAAAAAGGCAAAATAATCTCTTATTGCTGCTCAGTTCATATGGCTTATTTGCCCCAGTCTGTGTCCCCCCCACACCTGTGCCATGTCACACATGAAGACACATGCCTACACAAACATGGAGACACACAACCATGTGCAGACACCATGGTCTGTATTGTGGTGTCTTCAGTACACCCAACTGACAGGGACCCATTGCGGTTCTGAACAAAGCTTGTCAAAGCTGCCTGCAGTGTTTCAAATGCAGCATCCATGTTGTTGTTGATGATCCTGAGGTCAAAGTAGTGCCTATAAGCCCGCTGGATTCGGGCACTTTCACTCACAGTCTTCTCAAGGTCCACGTCCTGAGGGGGAAAAGAAGACTGTCAGATTGTGTATTTCGTTAAGTTTAAATTGTAATTTCAGAAACACTGTAGTCACATGGGTGAGCTCATGGCTTACTGTGAGATGTTTGGTGCTGTTTCCGGCTTTGACCACAGCTTTGTGCATGGCTTTCAGGATCTCAAACTCATGGGCTACAACAAATACTATGTATGGCACCTTCAGAGCCTGCATACAGATACAGACCAATGAGCACGTGGGTAAGGTGTAAGATACCTTTGCTCATACTGATAAGCAGAAAGTCTATGGGATTGATCCTACGGGGTTGATTAATATGGATGAATGATATGACATATACTAATCGGATATAACATTTAAAGCACCTGTCTAATATCACACCACCAAAATATGGCTCCAAGACATTAGCAGTAGATCCTTCAAGTTCTGATCCTTTAACTCCTGACCTGTGTGACCTCCATTGTTTTGGCTTGTTTTCCCAAAACATCCCTTTGGGCCAAAGGTCAAAGTCAACACCTTGAAGTCTTTGTCATAGTCCTCAGACCATTTCTGAACATTTTCATTTTTGTTGTGTGGAAAAGTGTACTATCCTGCTGAAAGAAGTCACTGACTTTACAGAATACTGTTACCATGAAGGCAAGTACTTGGTTATGTTTATGGAGGTACATATCAACATAACGTCCACGTGACCCAAGGTCTTCCAGAAGAACATCTTTCTGCCTAAATGGGCTTGTATTCTTCCCATAGTGCCATGAAGCATCTCTGGCCAGAATCTACGATGCTCTGTTTGTTCAGATTCATACAACTATCATAACCAGCATTCAGATTTTTCAGCATTTTCTGCTATAGTAGCTTATATAGAGTGGGTCTGTGTGTGGGTCTGTGCGTGGGTGTATATATGAACATAGTGGGTCTGTGTGTGGGTGTATATATGACCAGAGTAGGTCTGTGTATTGAGTGTTCAATGAATGGTTGGCTCTGTAAATGGAATTTTGCATTTGTAAGATAATTGTATTATATAATGCTATATTGTATATGTTCCTTCAATTGAGTGGACGTGTACATACAAATGTTATTAAGGAGATTCCACCCTACACTGTTGTAGCTTATAGTGTTAAAGAGCTGTACATCAAAACTGATGGTAAATACTATGAGTGTGTGTTTGTTTTTATTTATATATGATAAACATATATATATATTTAAATATATGTATGCATTTTACATGTATGCTACTATACAGCTGCACAGAGTGGAGTTCATTCTTATAAAGTATATATCTACACTCACCAGACACTTTGTTAGGTTCATCTGTCTAACTGCTCATTAACGAATCAGCCAATGCCATGGCAGCAACTCGATGCATTTAGGCATGTAGACATGGCAAAGACGATCTGCTGCAGTTCAAACAGAGCATCAGAATGGGGAAGAAAGGTGATTTAAGTGATTTTACAGGTGGCATGGTTATTTGAATGTTAATTGAATGTGGCATGGAGTATTTCAGAAACAGCTGATGTTCTGGAACTTTCACGCACAATCATCTTTAGGGTTTGCAGAGAATGGTCCGAAAAAGAGAAAATTTCCAGTGAGCATTTTCAGGGTACAAATGCCTTGTTGATGTCAGAGGTGAGAGGAGAATGGCCAGACTGGTTCGAGCTGTTAGAACGGCAACATTAACTCAATTAAGCACACTATTCATTTCTATGCTTGTTTTTATAATAATAGGGTTTTTCCTACGCTGTGTGTGCTCAGTACTGTGTATTGTACATTTGATTTGCACATCCTCAGAAATATTCACGTAGAAGAGGCAGCGAGTGACATTTCAGACCACATTTCTCCACAGTGCAATAAAAAACAGACAGCAATCATTTCAGAGTGCCCACAATCTGTTAATGGTGATTTTACATCACCTCCTGCTGACCACTTTGGGGAAATCACTCCAAACACAAACCATTGTTATCCATCCAGGATCACCAGCTATTTCTGACAACTTATTCATTATTAAATATGTCATTAAATATACATCTATGCATTCATATAGCATTCATAACCTGACACAGCAATGCTTCTTCTCCACTCCATACTGTCACAGATCTGATTTCAGCCTGTGGCATGACTACATGTGACAGTACATGTACGCAGCAAAGACAGGGTTACTTTTCCTCTGCTTCTGTTGAGCTCTATGGAAAGATGTGGTGGTTGTGCACAGAGGACTATGGCATGTGAAAGGAATCTCTCAGCTTCATGCAAATGAGAAGTACAATCAGTTTAGTGGCAGAGACATAAAAATATGAAACACTGAATGTGTCTGAAGTAGAATGAACTCCTCAAGATTTTCTGCACATATAGTTAAGGTATCTGGTTTTGCGAAGTGTAGTAGTGAGACATTTTGTGGTGTTGTAGTAGGTAAGTGATTTTCAGTCACGAGCAATCAGACAGGACAACGCTGAACTCAACTGTACTCCTTTATTCTCCCAACGGAGACTGCACTTTTTTATCTCGATGCGCGGGCGCCATCTGCTGGTAAGTCTATGATAAGTCTCAAGACATAACATATGCAGGCGCGGCCATAACAGTGTCACTCAAGGGTTAAGAAGACTCCTTGAGTGGCGAAGTGCCTGTCCGTTAGGCAATTCGCCGTGAAGAGTAGTAGTCGCTACACATGTATATATACATATATTAATTATTAATGCATGTATTAATGCATATATGCGCACTCGCACGTGAGCACAGCCTTAATGCTGGGCGGCATGATAAACGCCCATTTCTGTTTTGCTGGGAGGAATTTTATTATCGCACTAGAACAGATCAGATGAGGAAGAGGTTATGAACGTTTGATCCAGCGCCACTGCCACGTTTGTGCTTTTCACACAGCGACTGGTGAGTAGATCCTGTTTAATTTACAATATACTGAATGTGCCGAATAATTACGCTGATTGTAAGTGTTGCAAATCTTGAGAAATAAAATTTACACATGTAGGCCTATGTGAAATGTGAAAGCTTATATAATCAAACTTTCACTTGCAGAAAATATAATCACAACTGTATTTTTTTATTTGGTCATAGAGGAAAATACATATTACAGTTTTTTACAACTGCTAACATGCATTTCCCAATACTTGAGATAGCCTACATTTTCAAACCTCTATATATACAGCAACTCATTTACATCATACAAATAAGCCAAATAGTTAATATCCTGTTCAAAAGCGCATTTTCTTAACTAAATCCCAACTCAGCATTTCACAATGCAAAAAATGCTTTCTCATACACCAACTTTGTTAAAACACAGCAAACCTGGTTCAGTATCCAACCATTCTTTCAAACGCTAGTGCTCACTGCACAACCACTGTCAAAAAACTAACAGTTGATGGCATTAAAGAAACAGTATTACATGTAATATTTTATTCTGCTTTTTTTTCCAAATTTGTACATTTTTGGCAACATACTGTCTACACAATGAGTGCTATTTACTGTAACATACTGTATGGAATGTAGATTAGACAAAATGGAGTCAGTAACAGTTTTGCAGTAAAGGTTGTACAGTAAAGTTTATTTTACTGCATTAGGAACTTCTTCTTCTTCTTCTTCTTCTTCTTCTTTTTCTTCTTCTTCTTTCGGCAATTCCCGTTTAGGGGTCGCCACAGCGGATCAAACTCCTTCATCTGGCCCTGTCTTGAGTGTCCTCCACTGACACACCAGCCACTCTCATATCCTCTACCACTGCATCCATAGGTCTACCTCTCCTCCTCTTGCCTGGAAGTTCCATCCTCAAGACCCTCCTACCAATATACCTCTCCTCCCTCCTCTGTACATGTCCAAACCATTTCAATCTCGCTTCTCTAACTTTATTTCCAAAACATGCTACATGTGCTGATCCTCTAATAAACGCATTTCTGATCCTATCCTTCCTCGTCACACCAAATGAGAATCTCAACATCTTCATCTCAGACACCTCCATTTCCCTCACCTGTCTCTTTGTCAGTGCCACTGTCTCCAGTCCATACAACATAGCAGGTCTCACTACTGTCCTATTGATCTTTCCTTTCATTCTAGCTGACACCCTTCTATCACATATCACCCCAGACACTTTATGCCATCCACACCACCCTGCCTGCACTCTCTTCTTTACCTCTCTTTCACTTCCTCCATTACTCTGTACCCTCGACCCTAAGTAAGTAAACTCGTGAACCTTCACCAAATCAACTCACTGCAACTGGACCTGTCCACCGTCTGCCCTCTCATTCACACACATGTACTCTGTTTTACTCCTGCTCACTTTCATTCCTCTACTCTCCAAAGCATATCTCCATCTTTCCAAGTTCACCTCCACCTGCTCCTTACTCTCACTACAGATCACAATGTCATCAGCAAAAATCATAGTCCAAGGGGACTTCTGCCTAACCTCGTCCGTCAGTCTGTCCATGACAACTGCGAACAGGAAGGGACTCAGGGCTGATCCCTGATGTAGTCCTACCCCAACTTTAAACCCATCTGTCATTCCTACCGCACATCTCACTGCTGTCACACTGTTCTCATACATATCCTTCACCACCCTCACATAATTTTCTGCTACTCCTGACTTCCTCATACAATACCACAGCTCCTGTCTCGGTACTCTATCATAAGCTTTCTCTAAGTCAACAAACACACAATGTAACTCCTTCTGTCCTTCCCTATACTTCTCCATTAACACTCTCAAAGCAAACATAGCATCTGTGGTGCACTTAGCTGGCATGAAACCATACTGCTGCTCACAGATCACTACCTCACCTCTAAGCCTAGCTTCCACTACTCTTTCCCAGATTTTCAGGCTGTGACTGATCAACTTTATTCCCCTATAATTACTACAGCTCTGAATGTCACCCTTGTTCTTGAAAATCTGCAGCATTATGCTTCATCTCCACTCCGCAGGCATATTCTGACCTTCCAAGATTCTGTTAAATAACCCAGTCAAAACCTCCACTGCTGTCTCTCCCAAACATGTCCATGCCTCCACTGGAATATCATCCGGTCCAACTGCCTTACCACACTTAATTCTCAGAATTGCAGCCCTTACTTCCCCCTTTAGTGCCTCCACCTGAGGCACTTCCTGATTCACAATCTCTACCTCTTCTAACCTTCTTTCCCTTTCATTCTCTTGATTAATCAGTTCCTCAAAATACTCCTTCAACCTTCCTAAGACACTCTCCTCACCAGACAACACATTTCCATCTTTATCCTTTATCATCCTAACCTGCTACACATCCTGCTCATCACGGTTTCTCTGTCTGGCCAATCTGTACAGATCCTTTTCCCCTTCCTTAGTGTCCAACTTCTTATACAGTTTGCTATATGCCTTCTTTTTAGCTTCTGCCACTGCTCTCTTTGCCTTACGACAAATCTCCTTGTACCTCTGTCTACTTTCTTCATCTCGCTGAAAATCCCAATTCTTTTTAGCCAACCGCTTTCCTCTCAAACTTTCCTGAACTTCCTCATTCCACCACCACAACTCCTTGTCCATCGTCCTCTGTCCTGAGGTCACACCAAGTACCTTCCTAGCCACATCCCTCACTGCATTTGAAGTCTCATCCCAGGTATCCAGAACACCACCACCATTACCCCAGTACCTGTCTTACCACCATCTTTATCCTTTTAGCAATATCTACCACCATTTGTCCTTCCGTATTCCTTTCTTTAACACCATATCTACCCAACACCTCCTCATCACCACTGTTTCCTCCACCAACATGTCCATTTAAATCTGCTCCAATAACCACTCTCTCTTCTTTCGGAACCTGCAAAACAATTTCATCTAACTCTCTCCAGAATTCTTCTTTCTCCACCACATCACAACCTACCTGAGGAGCATAAGCACTGATGACATTCATCATCACCCCATCAATCTCTGTCACTTACTCTCTTTACCTCCACTACACTCTTACTAAACTCATCCTTCAGGATTACCCCTACTCCATTTCTCTTCCTGTCTACACCATGATATAATAGTTTGAAGCCACCACCAATGCTCCTGGCCTTGCTCCCCTTCCACTTGGTCTCCAGTACACACAGTATATCTATCTTCCTCCTCTCCATCGCATCAGCTAACTCTCTCCCTTTACCTGTCATAGAGCCCACATTCAACATACCAACTCTAAGCTCCACCTTCCTGCTCTGCCTCCTCTCCTTCAGCTTCAGAACCCTCTTCCCCCTCTCCTCCTCCTCCTTGTCCCAACAGTAGTCCAATTTCCACTAATGCCCTGTTGGACAACAGCACCAGTGGTGGTCGTTGTTAACCCGGGCCTCGATGATCCGGTATGGAATTTCTGTTTTTGATCCACATCATTTGATTTGGCGCAGTTTTTACACCGGATGTCCTTCCTGACGCAACCCTCCCTATTTATACGGGCTTGGGAGCGGCACTAAAATACACTGGTGTGTGCATCCTACTGGCTAGGTTTTACTGTATTAGGAACATTACTGTAAATTGTAGCCTAATCCAAAAATAAATTACCGTAATTGTAAACATAATTAGCCATGGTCCCATATGTGTAAACATACACATATACAAAAAAGCCACACAAGGGGGAAAAAACAGGATACTAACAGTCTTGTTACGTATAAATTAGAGGTGTCAATTCCAGGTTCAGAGATTAAAAGTCATCACCAGGATTTTGCTCAGGCTTACTGGATTGTGTTGATTCCACTAATTTTACCTGGATTGCTAATTCGAAAATCTAGCAAGCTTGAGCAAAATCCTGGTGAGGACTTTTAATCTCTGAACCTGGAATTGACACCACTACGTATAATCTTCAGCAGTTGGCCACATGTTTTCATCCACACCACATCTGATGTTGGCCCTTGCCGTGCAACTGGTATAGAAATGCTTAGCATGCATTTTTCCACCCGTGGCAGTCTTCACTGGCATCCATTGCATTCAGAAGGGACATTTGGTCATGGGGCCGATGATCATACACCTTCCAACTCCAAACTGAAAAAAGCTCCTCAGTGGGCTTGAGGAAAAGCGATTAGGGTGGGAGGAAAAGGGACATAATTTTTGGATGGTCTATAAACCAGTTTGTGATGACATGAGAACGGTGGAATGCTACATTGTCCTATCACAAATGTCCTTGTGTTTCCTCCCACCTGTTCCCTTTCTGCTTCTGGAACCAGTGGTTGGTAGAGTTAATTCAAAAACGAAAGAACGAGGTCACTGTTATAGGGACCAATCTGGCTTTTTTTGAGGACCAAACCAGCACTTGAGATTGCAGGACAAATTGTGAAATTTGCTCCTCTCTGACCCATAACATTACTATACTGCACTTTATTTCAATGATCGTGTATGTGCGAAAAATTTGAATTACAGTAATAGCTTTTCACCTGCCTTTGTTTTTGCAGATCTTTGCATTTTATACAATATTTAAGGTTTTGAACCTTAGGTTTTCATTTTTGACATTCTGTGTGCAAGCATTTGTAAATAAAACAAAAATGATCCAGATATTGGGTAACCTTGTATGTAAAGAAAATGTAAGCATTGTAGAAACATGTTAAATGACTGCATTTTGTGGAAAAACAACATGAATTGTACTAATTGTATAGCCCACTTGTGACGGTGAGTGCAGCTGGAAGGACGAGGCACGAATCCACTCCGGCTTTGCACTGACGCACGTTTTATTTACACACACAGCGCGGATAGTGCACGTTTTAACAATCACAATAACACTTAGGAACATGTAACGTTCAGACTCAAACAACGACAAGCACAGGTCACTGCGCAAACGCACATTAAATAGACAAACCCCATAAACCCCACGTGATGACGAGACGAGCCACAAGTGAGACGGATTATCACAAGACGCACCTGCAACCACGGAGATCCACAGTCACAGACGAGTAGACGCAGACAACATAAACACACGCCCAAAAGGGAGGGGTCGGGGACCGTAAGGTGACAGATGCCCCCACCAAGGGCACTACCCGTCCCGGGGTGCCAACAGGGCCAAGTGCCCCGAACCCACGTCGATGGGCGTATCCGAAGCCCTCAGCCCTGCGTCTGGGAGATGACCGCTCTCGGTGGAGAGTTCACCACGAACAGCTTAGAACACCCTCCCTGGAAAGACCGGGGAAAACACGTTAGACAAACATACAGGCACGTTAACAAAAACACAAACAGGAACATTAATGAACAGAGGCACGAAAGGGAAAAGGGGATTTGGAACAAACATCGAGAGAGACAAACACTGGAACAGAAATACACACAAATGGAGCCAGGCTCCGCACCTGTAGAAGGGCTGTCAGGAAGGGCAATCCTCCCAGAGCCACAGGTGCTGTCGGAGGCGGTCCCTTCCCTGCCCTTGCTGCGAACCCTCCTTGGGGAACAGCGCGCTTGGCGAACGTGCTGGGTGCAGCGCGATCAGCGGACGCTTTCGCCGCCCTCTCGCTGGGCGCACGACCAGTCTCTCTGGCAGCTCCCGTGGGGCGCGCCGCAGAGTGGTTCTGTGGACGTGCACTCTCCTCGGCTCCCCTCAGGAAACTCCACCTCCTCCTGGCACTCGCCCTACGGACCTGGCAGTGGGAGTGTCTTCTTCGACCTCCATCTCCTCTTCCTCCTCACTGCCCAGGTTCCAGCTAATGGGCTCCTCTGGGCTGCCACCCCTGGAATAACCCATGGCGCCTCCCGGACGGTGGACGGTCTTCCTCCTCGCCCTCACCGTAGTATTCGGTGGGGGCAGAGCATACGGAGGGAGGATGGTCTTCCTCTTCGCCCTCACCGTAGAACTCGGTGGGAGCTGAGCATACGGAGGGGGAATAGTCTTCCTCTTCTTCCCCTTCACCCTTACTGTAGTCTACAGTGGGGGCGGAACAAACCGAGGGAGCCTGATGATCCTCCTCGCCCTCCTCTTCTTCACCCTCACCATAATCAACAGTGGGGGCGGAGCACATGGAGGGGGAATAGTCCTCACCTTCCTCTTCCTCCTCGCCCTCTGATTCCTCCCCCTCAAACTCGCTCTCAGGGGTCTTCTCCGTGGAGCAGAGTTCGAGGGAGCCTACCCTCAGGGGCGAGAGGTCTCTGGAGGGAGAGGGGTGTCGCTCCCTCCACATCCGCACCGCGGTCTCACGGAAATAGTCCGCCATCTCCTCCGTCTTGGCTTCCCGAGCCTGAAGCAGCATGACCTTGCACAACGGGTCCTGCTGCATTGCTTCGAGGGTGACTGGGGCTCCGCGGTGCTGTGCAGGGGAAGAGGCGTGGTGGTGCCTGCTGGGCCTCTTCCCCTTCTTGGCACGGGTGGTATATCCTGGCATCCTGGCGGCTCGTCGTTCTGTGACGGTGAGTGCGGCTGGAAGGACGAGGCACGAATCCGGCACTGACGCAACTAAATTTTTCCGCAGTCCAATTTTGGCAGATATAGCTGTGACCTGAGGTCCGGGGGGGTGGCGAACGTAAGTGGTTAAGTGTTGAACCATGTTGAACCATGTTGAACCATGTTGAACCATGTTGAACTATGTTGAACCACACTGAACCATGTTGAATCATATTGAACCACATTAAACCATGTTGAACCATGTTGAACCATGCTGAACCATGTTGAACCATTCTGAACCATGTTAAACCATGCTGAACCATGTTGAACCATGCTGAACCATGTTGAACCATGTTGAACTATGTTGAACCACACTGAACCACACTGAACCATACTGAACCATGTTGAATCATGTTGAATCATGTTGAACCACGTTGAACCACGTTGAACCACGTTGAACCATGTTGAACCATGTTGAATCATGTTGAACCATGTTGAATCATGTTGAACTAATGTAAACGAGTTGTAATGTAAACCAGTGTTGTGATAACCAAGCTATATTAACTTATTAACTGTTGAGGTAATAGGTAATAAAAGGTAATAATTACTTAACATTATCTTACAGTTTTTTACGACTGCTAACATCCTTTTGTCCAATCTGTAGTCACATTTTCAAAACTCTAAACACAGTGAACACAACATCAGTCTTCAGTGGCTATACAATTAGTACAATTCATGTTGTTTTGGCACAAAACTATAATGCTTACATTTTCTATACACACAAGGTTATCCAATAACTGTAACGCTGGGGTGCAGTGGGAAGGACGAGACACAGATCCTTGCATACGCAGCCAACGTCACTGCTTTATTTAAGTTGTGTTGCGCAATACGCGCACAGAAAACACAGAAACTCACACACACACACGCAACGTGCAAACTAAAGACATGACACTGCGCGAACGCACATTAAATAGACAAACTACATGAGCCCCGAGTGATTACGAGACGGGCCACAGGTGGGACGAATGAACACACGCAGACACAACCACACCCACGAGGATCCACAGACGCAGACGGCAAGACGCAGACGACGTAGACACACGCCCACAGGGAAGGGTCCGAAGCTGTTCCGTGACAGACCCCGCCACCAGGGGCTCGCTACTCCCGGAGCGTCCGGCGCAGCTGGAATGCCCCGAACCTACACCGACGGCAGGACCGCCACAAACCCCCTAAAACACCCTCCCTGGGAAGACGGGGGAAAACACGTTAGACACACCAAACGGGACATTCACGAACACACAGACGGGCACACTAACACATAGAGGCACGAAAGGGAACAAAGGGTTAGGCACACAAACGGGAAGACTCACGAACACTGGCACACACAAACATGGAACATGAAACATGGAACACCGTAGCCCACGGTGGAGGCGGCATCTAACGACGGGGGGTAGTCCTCCCCACCGTAGTCCACGGTGGAGGCGTCGTCTACCGATGGAGGGTAGTCCTCCCCACCGTAGTCCACGGTGGAGGCGTTGTCCAACGACAGATGGTAATACTCCCCACCGTAGTCCACGGTGGAGGCGTCGTCCAACGACAGATGGTAATACTCCCCACCGTAGTCCACGGTGGAGGCGTCGTCCAACGACGGATGGTGATCCCCTCCACCGTAGTCCTGCTCCGTCTCCTCGTCTGGGGAGTCCCCCTCCTCCAGCTCGCTCTCGGGGTACCTCACCAATCCGCAGAGCTCAACGGCGTCGACCCGCAGGGGTGAGGGCTCCCTGGAGGACGAGGGGTGATATACCCCCCATATCCGTAACGCCTCCTGGCGGAGACCCTCCGCCGCCTCTGGGTTACGGTGCTCCCGAGCCTGACGCAGCAGGGACGCACACACCGGATCCCCTTCCAGCTGCGCCAGCGTTGGCTTGGTCCTGTCTTGTGGGGGCTGGTGCTCCTCCGCTCCACGGCCGCCCTCTGGTGGCGTATCCGTCTCATACCACTCGAGGACGCCAACCCGTATGGGCGAGCTCCCCCGTGAAGACGAGTGCGAAGAGTGGTGATGCCGCTTGCAGGGTTTTTTCTTACCCTTCTTCGGCTTGGATTTATAGCCGGGCATTGTCCTGGTGTCTCAACGCGGCTTGTCGTTCTGTAACGCTGGGGTGCAGTGGGAAGGACGAGACACGGATCCTTGCATACGCAGCCAACGTCACTGCTTTATTTAAGTTGTGTTGCGCAATACGCGCACAGAAAACACAGAAACTCACACACACACACGCAACGTGCAAACTAAAGACATGACACTGCGCGAACGCACATTAAATAGACAAACTACATGAGCCCCGAGTGATTACGAGACGGGCCACAGGTGGGACGAATGAACACACGCAGACACAACCACACCCACGAGGATCCACAGACGCAGACGGCAAGACACAGACGACGTAGACACACGCCCACAGGGAAGGGTCTTATTTACAAATGTTTGCACACAGCATGTCAAAAATGAAAACCTAAGGTTCAACACCTTAAATATTGTATAAAATGCAAAGTTCTGCAAAAACAAAGGCAGCTGAAAAGCTATTACTGTAATACACATTTTTTGCACATATAGATCAAACAAATAAAATGAAGTACAGTAATGTACCGAGTCAGAGAGGAGCTAATATAACAATTTGTCCTGCAATCTTAAGTACTGGTTTGGTCCTTCACAAATGCCAGATTGGTCCCTATAACAGTGACCTCCTTGATTCATTTTTGAATGAACTCTACCAACAACTGTTTCCAGAAGCAGAAAGGGAACAGGTCTCCCACCTGAGAAAACTTTGTTTGCGTTGTGAAATGCAGAGTTGGTATTTAGTTAAGAAAATGCGCTTTTGAACAGGATTTTAACTATTTGGCTATTTGTGTGAGGTAAATGTGTTGCTGTGTTTAGAGTTTTGAAAATGTATCTCAAGTATTGGGAAACACATGTTAGCAGTCGTAAAAAAACTGTAAAACACATTCTAGATGTGCACATACCTGTACACATAAACTGCATATACTTGTGTATGATTCATTTGTAAAATTATATAACTGCTTCATCACTTGCAGGTTAACACTGTGGGGAGAGATGTTTGACAAGGTTACACAGAGGCTTGTCTGCCAGATTGATCCGGATGGTGATTTGATCGCTGTTTCCAGCCTAATCGATTCAGAAAAGCTACAGCCACTGGCTGTGGTCATGAATCGTCCATCTAGGTGGTTCTGGCAAACAACTAAGTACAGACCCACAGGATTCACCCTCAATCAACTGCTACAGGGAGAATACATTCAGCCAGGTATCTACCCCTACACTCACACAGCACTACAGCATCACAGGGTTTATTGTTGTAGCACTGGTGACAAGAAACACTATTACAGCAATAACACACACTTTATTTAGTAATTATTCGGAAGAATTAACAACTAGATCAAGCTAGATAAAAAGAAAGAAATCAGAAAGAAAGACACACATATGGAGACACACTAATTACCGTAACTTAAAGGGGACAGTCTAAATTAGACAACTGCATGTACACCAATTCAGCCGTTTCCAATGCAACATTAATCTACAACCTAAGAGCAGGCACATGGCATTGAGAGTCCCGCCATGCACCTCACCTGCTTCTGCTAGTGGGTACAGACACACAGTGGGTGGGAGGAACCAATAAGACTTCAGTCCACACAGTGGGTGGGAGGAACCAATAAGACTTCAGTCCACACAGTGGGTAGGAGGAACCAATAAGACTTCAGTCCACACAGTGGGTGGGAGGAAACAATAAGATTTCAGTCCACACAGTTCCACAGCAAAACAGCAGAAATCTTTGTCAAGTACTATACTTTTAGAATTGTGCTTCTGGTGAAGTTTTGGTATAACTAGGCTACCAAATAGCACTGAAAGAAAACAGGATTAAAAGACCAATGACAGGTTATAGTGTTGTAACAAGTTTGATAATGTGAGGTACGTGAGATAGGGGGTTGCACATATGATTCCACAAAGCATCACTCTTGTTGAGTCAAATGGGTCTTTCCTGGACACACCCCTTCTCCGTCTGCAAGTGAATTCATCTTACCTCATCTGCATCAGATCCTTTAGGAATGCAAATCGTTAATAGACCTGGTAGATATCTGGCTAGTTAGACTGACAACAAAAAATATTAGACCTGAATGCTACCTGAAAGGGAACCCCAAAATAGTGCATTACATAGTGAACATGGCACAGGTTGACACATAGTTGATGTTGTTGATGTTGTGTGAGGCTGCAGGTGAGTCTTTTGAAGTTTTGAAGTTGAGGAAATTAACAATAACCAATTATCCAATTAACCAATTAACATTCAGAATCAATGCGATTCCTTGTGAATAATATTCCCACATGTGGTTCTGAACCATGCATACCCTGTTGACATCCCTGAGAAAGACCAGACCACATACAGTACCATATTTAATAAGAATAAGCTGTGTGAAAGAAGAGTTCCTGACATTAAACTGTCACTAAACAAAAGTTTATTGCCCATCTCAGTACTAGTGTCCAGGTATCCAAGTTTTATCCTCCTCAGACACCTTGGTAACATCAGAAAGATCAGAAGACAATGGGAATACTTGTACTTTTATTCATACTATACTATTGTCATGTTTACCTGTTTCCCTGTTTACCTGTGTTTTCATTTCACTTCCTGGTTTTCTGTTTCATATGTTTCCTTTGTTCTGATTTCAGCTTCCACACCCCTTGTTTAGTCCTTGTGTTTGCCTGTCTCTAGTTTTGTTCCTCATCAGTCCTTCTTCTGTATATACTCTGTGCTCTAGTTTTCTGGTTGTTGGTTATTGTTCATTTGTGTTGATAACCAGGTCCTCTGGTGCTCTTATTACTCTCAATTTTGAGCATTTTCTCCTTCTCCTTTGATTTGTGTATTTGTTTGACTTGCTCTGTTTTCTAGGAATCATGTCATTTGTTTGCTTTACCTTCCATCAGACGGTTACTTGTGTTTCATTTTTAAAACATGGGGTTTCTGTTTGTCCTGTATCAGAGCTGGATCAAAAAGAGCTGGTGATGTACCAGAAGACACACCAAGGCAGCGTGTCCGGGTCTCTGGAGGCAGGAGGGAGTGCCCTCAGTGTGTCTGTAGGGGGCAGTGGAGGGTCTGCACTTTCCTCCTCTCTCGGGACACTTCATGAAGAAACTGTGAACGTATTTAAACTCATAGAGGACTCCAAACAAAGGTTGGTAAAACAACATACTAATATGCATATAATGTGTTCCTGTAAAGTGTGTTGTAATCATGAATTTGACTCCAAATCCAAATGGTGTTGGGAAAGCAAAACAGGTTCTAAGGTTCTGTCCTCCAGGTTCTGTGGTTCAGTCCTCCAGATTCTGAGGTTCTGTCCTCCAGGTTCTGAGGTTCTGTCCTCCAGGTTCTGTCCTGCAGATTCTGTGGTTCTGTCCTCCAGATTCTGAGGTTCTGTCCTCCAGGTTCTGTCCTGCAGGTTCTGTGGTTCTGTCCTCCATGTTCTGAGGTTCTGTCCTCCAGGTTCTGTCCTGCAGATTCTGAGGTTCTGTCCTCCAGGTTCTGAGGTTCTGTCCTCCAGCACACTGGACTCAGAATGAAACAGTACTGATTATGTCAGCTTTAGTTCTAGAGAATGTCATCTTTAATGTTTCAATAACACATAAAAAACGCATTAAAAAAGAGGTAATGGACCATGGAAAAATGTATTATACCTAGACTCTAAAATCAACTTAATACATACAATCAACTCTAGACATTTAGATAGCTCTGTTATGCATAAAATAATGATGCAATGACACTGACGTAGTCCACACTTCATCTGCTTCAAGATTAGTGTAGAGAACTGTCATGATACTGATATACTGCAGTCTGATTAGGGCTTAACTGTAAGCACTGTCAAACTGTGTAAATACACTGCTGAAAATACTGTTCACTTGAAGCTTTATAAACATAGCTAGAAACAAGTCTGTAATTAACCTTGTTGTCAGTGCTTGAGATCATAATACTCTTTGGCTTGTAGAGTAACTTCTTATTTTGATGGGTTCTACAGGAAAGTGGACTTTCACCATCCTCTGCTCAAGCAGATGCTGGACACGTTCAAACAAAAATGGGAGTTCACTGTAGTGACAACGCGCGTTTTCAACACCTCTGAGAGCAAAATCAAGTACAGTAGTATCATGGAAGGTAGCAGTGGTATTACCCCACAATTGGTTGAGAACATTAAGACAAAGGTGGGTCTCTGTGCAGGCTTATTTATAATGGAGTGGGGCTCTGTGCAGGCATATTTATAACTCAGTGGGTCTCTGTGCAGGTTTATTTATAATGGAGTGGGTCTCTGTGCAGGCTTATTTATAATGGAGTGGGTGTGTGTATGAGTGTATATATGAATAGAGTGGGTCTCGTTACGGGTGTGTATATGTATGTATATGTATGTGTGTGTTCATTCAGGTGAGTGGAAATGTACATTCTGATACAAATTGTGTTATGAAGATACCCGCCAACACTGTTATGGCTTACAACGTCTCAGGCCTGGACATCAAATCTGATGGCCAATACGGTTAGTGTGTGTGTGTGTGTGTGTGTGTGTGTGTGTGTGTGTGTGTGTGTGTGTGTGTGTGTGTGTGTGTGTGTGTGTGTGTTACATGACATACTGGAAAATAATGTAGACTTCACCCCAAAGGTGGGCGTTCTGTGTGTGAGTGAAATCTGTATGCAAATGTTTTCTAACATCAACCTGATTCCCGTTATTGAAGCTATTTCTATTGGTTTTGACTTCTGTCCCTTTGATATGCTGGGGATTATAGATGGGATTTTGGTGTAGGGTCTCTTTTTCTTCTCTTTGTTCTTCTTCCACTCTTCTTCTTACCCTCTTCTCTTCTTCTTTTCTCTTCTTCTTCTTTCTCTTCTGGGAGTGAGGGAGAGAGAGAGAGTGGGGAAGAGAGCAAGAAAGAGAGAGACAGAGATAGAGGAAGAGGAAGAGAGAGACAGAACGAGAGAGAGAGAAGTATCGTAACATCTCTAATAGCAGTTTGTGACCACCAGGTAGTGAATCAACCAGTTTCCTTTGGCCTGTAAAAACAAGTTTTTTTGTTAACTACAACCTGATTTCCTGTGTCTGTGCCTCAGTCCCCTCCTGATCTCAGTGGTGTAGTTGGTGGAGTTGTGTGGTTGAGCTGGTCAGTAGAATCTGAAGAATAGAATCAGAATCAGAATATCTTTATTGTCATTATACCAAGTATAATTAAATTAAGATGCCATACTTGTGGTGTAACAGACAGGAATATAAAGAAAACTATAATTTACGTAAATTACAAAAAAATTTAAATTCCTCATTGCCCTTATAACAATGAATATGTAAAATATTGCACAGTGCTACAGTAGTTATGATGAGCTATTTAGTAGGGCTGCATTTCTCACACCTTCCCCGCCATCTTGCAGTGGTGCATGTAAATTCATGTCACCTTTTTGGCTGTTTACCACAGAAAATGTAGCATTTGATAGGGACCCCTCTAGCATAAATTCTTCTGGGACTTTCTCCTGAAGTCTCTTACCTGGCCTCAAGTGCAGCTTACTTCCATAGAAAGGGCCCCTCATCTTTTAGAGAAATGCAGTAATGTAGCATGTCAGATGTATAATCTTGAGATGTACACAGAGGTTTTCAATGTGTTTGTGGGTCAGCTGAACAGATCTCACAAGGATTTGGGCCTCTGCTCCTCAGCCTGGTCTGAAAATGGAAGCGTTCCAGTTCCTCCATCACTTCCTCATTTGGGCTTCTAACTGCTTGAGAACTTTTATTATAGTGCACTTGATTTCCTGAGGGTATTTTACCCATGGTCATGTGCACCTGTAACTGTAAATGTGATCCTTCACCAAGGGACACATGAGCATTTGTTGTGCCTTTAGGACCAGGACAACTCTACACTCCCAATATCATCATCCCATCACCACAAAAAAGCCATTTAGTCTGCACTGTTTCTGTTCATTCAATTTTCTCTAACTAATCAGATTCATACCCTGTATCCTGCACCACATGGACATGTGACACATTCTTCTATTATAAGGTGTTCAGTGTCAGGAAGTGTGGTTGGTCAAATATATGATTCCTTAGTGTGAATTTCCCATTGAGAAAATCGAAGACAACAGGCTATGTGTTTATAAGAAAGCCAAACTGTCATACCAAGCTGTCATGTCATAACTACCCAACTGCACACAATAAAGAATATGTATATCAGGGGTGCCCACAAGTTTTCAGCTTACGAGCTACGTAAATTGTTACCGGGGTGGTGTATATATATAACCGTCAGTGCAGATGGATGATAGCCTGTCATTCATCCACTACTTTTTAATGTCATGCGATCTACCCACATTCCTTCGCGATCGACCGACACTTCCTTCATGATCGACAGGATTGACATAATGGGCACCCCTGATGTATATAGACTGTATGTGTATATGTATGTGTACATGTATGTGTGTGTGTGTGTCTATGTTTATGTGTATGTGTGTATACGTGTGTTTGTAATGTGCATGCATGTGTGCATGTGTGTGTGTATGTTTCAGAATTCATCTTACGGGGATTTATCTGTGGGAAACAAAGTCATCAGGCTTACCCCCTAAGTGGTGTAAAGACAGGTGTGTATGTGTGTGTGTGTGTGTGTGTGTGTTACATGGGTTACATGACATACTGGAAAATAATGTAGACTTCACCCCAAAGGTGGGCGTTCTGTGTGTGAGTGAAATCTGTATGCAAATGTTTTCTATAACATCAACCTGATTCCCATTATTGAAGCTATTTCTATTGGTTTTGACTTCTGTCCCTTTGATATGCTGGGGATTATAGATGGGATTTTGGTGTAGGGTCTCTTTTTCTTCTCTTTGTTCTTCTTCCACTCTTCTTCTTACCCTCTTCCCTTCTTCTTTTCTCTTCTTCTTCTTTCTCTTCTGGGAGTGAGGGAGAGAGAGAGAGTGGGGGAGAGAGCAAGAAAGAGAGAGACAGAGATAGAGAAAGAGGAAGAGAGAGACAGAACGAGAGAGAGAGAAGTATCGTAACATCTCTAATAGCAGTTTGTGACCACCAGGTAGTGAATCAACCAGTTTCCTTTGGCCTGTAAAAACAAGTTTTTTTGTTAACTACAACCTGATTTCCTGTGTCTGTGCCTCAGTCCCCTCCTGATCTCAGTGGTGTAGTTGGTGGAGTTGTGTGGTTGAGCTGGTCAGTAGAATCTGAAGAATAGAATCAGAATCAGAATATCTTTATTGTCATTATACCAAGTATAATTAAATTAAGATGCCATACTTGTGGTGTAACAGACAGGAATATAAAGAAAACTATAATTTACATAAATTACAAAAAAATTTTAAATTCCTCATTGCCCTTATAACAATGAATATGTAAAATATTGCACAGTGCTACAGTAGTTATGATGAGCTATTTAGTAGGGCTGCATTTCTCACACCTTCCCCGCCATTTTGCAGTGGTGCATGTAAATTCATGTCACCATTTTGGCTGTTTACCGCAGAAAATGTACCATTTGATAAGGACCCCTCTAGCATAAATTCTTCTGGGGCTTTCTCCTGAAGTATCTTACCTGGCCTCAAGTGCAGCTTACTTCCATAGAAGTAAGTGTGTGAATAGCAGAACAGAATATCGTGGTCCACTGATTCCTCTTCCTGTTTCAGTACCTTTCATGTCATTGCAGGATTGATGTCATTCATGTTACACTCTCTGTGACACATGACCAAGACTTGAGTGTTGAGTGGCTCTGACCATGTTTGTGTGTGTGTGTGTGTGTGTGTGTGTGTGTGTGTGTGTGTGTGTGTGTGTGTGTGTGTGTGTGTGTGTGTGTGTGTGTGTGTTTGTGTGTTTACGTGTGTGTGTGTGTGTATGTGTGTGCTTGTGGGTGGTGGTGTGTGTGTGTTTGTGTGTTTATGTGTGTGTGTGTGTGTGTGTGTGTGTGTGTGTGTGTGTGTGTGTGTGTTCTCTGCTGCAGAGTTGGAGGAAGTAAAGTCTCTCTTGTGTGTGTTGGATGGTCTGTCACATCAGTCTCGCTCCCCTCTGCTACTGCAACTTCGACAGATTCTACTGGACCGTGAACATTTGTCTGTTTTGGAGGACAGACTGGAGGAGCTGGTCTATGATGATGCTCCCAGCCTTTACCACAGCAGCTGCTCTCACTCTCCTCATCAGATTATTGACACATTCTTGGATCTGCTGATACAGTCTGACACAACCAGTGAAACTAGTCTGTCCACAGAATCCACCAATCCTGGAGCTTCAATGAGGTTGTCCAAGCAGAATCAGTCAGTCCTGGTTGCCATGTACAACCTCGTGAGTGCAGCTATGGGTGGGTGAACATAAACTTACACTCTGGCCTTGTATGTATGACAGTTGTCATCACACAGTTGGTGATGTATTATTCTTGTATGTTTGGTGATTAGGTTTGACAGATGATGGACTCCTCTTACTAGCAGACATCTGCTCTTCACAAGAACTCAAGAGCTTAAATGATTTAGTAAGTTTCATGTCTGTTGGATTCTTTACACTAAGGTTACATGCTCATCAGAGCTCCCTCTGTAGAGGCTGTAATGCACTGCTTGGTCATTGGAGGTCAGACTCACCTCTAATGGCCAGACAGTGCATTTAGTTGGTTATACTTGGTCCCCACAACAACACAAACTCACCAGTATTGAACTCACCAGTACGGAACTCCCCAGTATGGTACTCACCAGTACTGAACTTCCAAATATTGCCTGTATTTGACTGAGAAGTGTTTGGCTGGGTTGTTTGTTTGTTTGCTTGTTTTTAGGGTCTTCTGTTTGTCTTTGCTTCCCTCCATACTCAGTTTGCATGTTTTGATTGCCCCTTGGGATCTGACCTGTTTGCTTTGCCTGACTACACCCTTGCTGACTACACCCGTGTCTTACATTCTTCATAAAATGTGTGAATGGATCTCCTGACCCCAAGTCTTTATGTCAGTTACACCGTTTTCCTTGGAAATGTCTGGATCTTTAGTTCCTTGTGGATTAGACAGCACACATTGTGTTGACTTCATGGTTTTTACTGTTCCTTTGATTGTAAAGTGATTCAGAGGATTGTCCTTCATAGACGTCCTTAATCAAGTGTTGTTTGTGTGTTTGTGCTCTGGTCAGGTAACCCTCCTAACCCACCACTCCCAGCCCCTCCTCCTCACACACCTGCCTGCTCCCCTGCAGAGTGAGGACCTGCTCAGGAGGGTGGAGCAGCTGTTCAGCTCATCCAATGTTGTACTGAAGACTGAAGATGGAAAACTGTGGGCAGTTATAAGACGGAAGTTTGAGAGACTTCCTTTCATCCTGTGTCTCGTCATTCATGGCCTTGCGTACCTGAGTGAGAAACAGCAATAGGTGTGTTAAAGAATAATGTCTCTTGTAATACTAATATAATAATAATAACAACACCAATACCAACAACAATAATAACAGGTGTGCTAAAGAATAATGTCTCTTCTAATACTAATAAAATAATAACAACAACAATAATAATAGGTGTGCTAAAAAATAATGTATCTTCTAATACTAATATAATAATAATAATAAATACAACAACATTAATAGGCGTGCTAAAGAATAATGTCTTTTAATACTAATATAATAATTAATAATAATACTAGTAATCTACTTTTTCAATCAAGAAACACATTCCGCTTCATATAATTTGCTATAAAAAGAATACACACATTGCATATTTAGCTTAATGAATTCATACTCTCAACAAACGGTATGGGTCTTTAATTTAAAACCTGTTTATTGTCATTATATTCAGACTGCAGTAAATAAGCATCTTCTTAAATACATGATTTAATGCAATACAGATGGTTCACAATGAAGAACTTCATTCACTTTTTATTTTTATTTGTGTTTAGCTGACAAGTTATTTATAAATGGCAGTAATGGCCTAGTGGTTAGGGAACTGGTCTTGTGACTGGAGGGTCGTGGGTTCAATTCCCAGACCTGAGGCCATGACTGAGGTGCCCCTGAGCAAGGCCCTTAACCCTCAATTGCTCACTTGTATAAAAATGTAAGTCGCTCTGGATAAGGGCGTCTGGTAAATGTAATTGTTTCTGTCAGTGCCTCACAACTTTATAAGTACTTTTATAAGTTTCACTGTATCAGATAATAAAATGAAAGTGCTTTGTAAAAATATTTCATGTGAAAACTCATATTGTAACAGAACAGCAAAGTCTAATAAATATACATTTAACTACACTCTGCTGGTGTCTTCCTGCACAGTATCTGAAATCGGTGCTGATGTTTTCCATTGTAACAACTAAATCCTCCACATGGCGAAGAGAAATGGCCTATTTTAGGTGAACTAGGCTGTCCAGTTCAGTGCTAAATATGAAAACAACAAAACTACAACAAATTTCTGCAAGAGCAGCCAAAGTAAATGCTTTCGGACAAAAGAGTAACATCTAGTAAGAATCTAGAATCTGATGTTTGTTCTCTGACTACTAGATTCTGCTGCTCCTTTTTATTTTTAGATCCACTACTGGAAATAAACATTTATGTTACATGTAGAGTTTCAGCATTTGGCTGAAACAGACGCTATTATCCAAAGTGATTTATCCAAAACTGATTTGTCATCTACTCATGGAATGTGTCCTAGCTAGAAAAGCAGATTAGAGTCTCGATGTTTCATACTAGAGATTCAAAGTACTTGATATTCATCCAAAGAAGGGAAGGCAACAGTGGAATGATTTATGAACTTCAGAAGATTGAAAACTAGTTTTCCTGCATTCAGGCCTTTAGAAGACCAGCAAGTAGGGAGTAGGGAGTAGGGAGAATAACATAGATTTGAAATGACAAGAGCTTCCTGTAAAGAAAAAAGACCTAATCTTATGTATGTTAAAAAGAATCTTTTAATGAGCAGCTTCCTGTGAAAGAAATGGCCTAATCCTCTGGATGTTACAAAAGATAAAATCTGCAAAACTATCAGATTTGAAGCATGAACAGAATGACAAAAGGTTGTCAAAAGGTATTCTAAGACTGGGAACAGACTGGGAAAACTGTAATAGCCTGAAATTCAAAAAACCTTGGAAGATGTGAGAATTTAACAGCACGACCAGGTATATGCAGAAAAAACAAAAGGAGACAGAAGTCAAAGTCAGTCAAAGTCAAAGTCAACTTTATTGTCAAATCTGTGATATGTACAGGACATACACAGGATTGAAATTACGTTACTCTCAGACTCCATAGTGCAGCGGTAAACATATATATTATATATATGCATATGCAGCAGTAAGTAAAACAGATATGTGCAAAGTGAATGTATGAGGAATCTGGTGTAATTAAGATTAAAGTGAACGTATGCATTGAATTATAAATATAATGTGCAAATATAAACAGGATGGCAAATTGAGCGTGCATTAGACTTTTACAGTGATGGGTGTAGAAGTCAGAACCTGTCCAGCCAGGTTGATTTATCTGATGATGCAGGAATTTCTGTTTTTATCTGCATTTGTAATGCAGTCTGCCCCAATTCCCTCCTCTGGTGTCACGGTTCATGAGGCAACAAGCGCCACATGACTCTTTGTTTAGACTACTGTCTTTGCCCTGTCTTTGTTTCAGGTTCACTTATGAGGTATGAACAAGAGGACAAACCTGTGCAGGCAGAGTGATCTGATTTATCTGCTGTTGCAGAAATTTCTGCTTTTATCTATCATGGTTCCCCTCCTTTGGCATCACGGTTGCTGTGGCGACACGTGCCGAGTCTTGTTTCGCCTCCCGTGTTTCGTCACACCTGTTCCTCATTTTCCCTTGTTATCTTCATTATTGTTCTGAGTACATGGTTTTAACTGTTTGTCTGTTTGTGTTTTTTGTCTGTATCCTGGCTCTGTTTGTCCCATGTAAATGATCTTTTGACCCTGGACTGTCCTCTGCTCATCCCTGTTAAACCCACCAGCTCAGATTCCCTCATGTCACCTCTACTCTGATGCTGTCAGTCAGCTCCTACGTTCCACTCATTCCTAATGTGCTTCACCTGTTTAGTCTGTTTAATTAAAGAGTTCCATTCATTCCTTTCTCTGCAAAGTATTGTCACGTCAAGCGTTCGGCAGTCTTTCCGATTACTAGAGAATAAAACTTTTCATTCAGGTTCGAGATCTTGCTGTCCCACCCCTCGTCTGCCCTGATACCTCTAATTCCATTTCACCTGCCAGCTTGGTTGAGTATATGGACCCTGACCTGAACTTCACTTCCCAGAATACTACAGAGAACTACCTGACACAGAACAAAACTCACTGAAATAAAACACTTCATTTTCAAATAAAAAGGTGCGAAATTCTCCAAACAGACCAGCTAATGGAAAGATTCCAACTTGTTAGTTTTACTCAGTGAACACAATTTGACTAATAAAATTTAGCCTCAACCTCCACTTGATGCTCCTGAACATTCTCATCTGCTGTAATCATCAGTCTGCTCTATTGTATGTTACTAAAACCAAACTGGCCGTATTTAGAGGAGAACTTTCTGGAAGCCTTAAGCACATGCCCAGATCAGATCTCTTGAATATAGTTACTGGCTTGTGTGAGCTGTATGCTCTGTGTCGAGCATCTCACATCTTTGTTGAGCCTTTAAGTGGGACTATATGAGTAATGAGGGACATGGAACTATACGAGTTCAGTGGGACTATATGAGGAACGAGGGACATAGAATTATCTGAGTTCGATAGTCGGTGGCATCCGGACCAGATGCCCAAACCACCTTAACTGGCTCCTTTTTACGTGGAGGAGCAGCACCTCCGAGCCTCCGAGCCTCTCCCGGATGACTGTGCTCCATACCTTATCTCTAAGGGAGAGCACAGACACCCTGTAGAGGAAACTCATTTCATCCACTTGTATTCGCAATCTCATTCTTTCGGTCACTACCAAGAGCTCATGACCGTAGGTAAGAGCAGTGTTGCGAATAACGCCGTTAAAAATAACGGCGTTAGGTAACGGCGTCATTTTGTCAGTAACGGGATAATATAATTAATTACTTTTTGTGTCGTTACAACGCCGTTGACGTTACTGGTCATTAAAAGCGGTGCGTTACTATATATTGATATACTAACAGTAATCCGAGCGGACCGCTGTCCAGGCTAGTGAGAAGTAACAGATCTCTATAGGTCACAGTTCTCGGTGTAACACCTGTTTAACTTAACAAGTCAGTAAGCGAATCAGAGCCAGTGTTTTTACACGCGCGCCGAAGCACGCCAGTGACACGGAGAGACACGCGACACAAACAGAGAAGAGGCTGAAATGGCGAGTCAGGAGCAAGCCGAAGAAAAATTTGCATTTTCAAGGTGGCGATATAAACATTATTTAAGAAAATACTTGAAGTTCCTGAATGTCTACCAGACTGGGTATTTGATTTATTTAATTAAGGATAGAGGTTTTATTGTTAAGTTTGCTTCTGTTGTGAACAAACCAGTTGTCTCAGGTTGAGAGAATTTAATTTAATTTGATAGATGTAAATGCACTTTATATAGTGTAACTGTTTACTTTTGCTTTTTTTTTTTTTTTACAAAGAATTGGGATTTTAAAGGATTTTATCCTGCACTGGTCTGTGGATGTGCAATAAATATCAAAAGTTAAACACCTTTCTGATCTACTCATTTCAACTGACTGTAAAAACTGCTTTTTCAAAAAAAAAATCCTTATTCATCGGCATATAACTTTTTTTAAACTGTAACGCAAATAGTTACTTTCCCTGGTAACGAGTTACTTTTATAATAGAGTAATTTAGTTACTAACTCAGTTACTTTTTTGAACAAGTAGTGAGTAACTATAACTAATTACTTTTTAAAAGTAACGTTCCCAACACTGGGTAAGAGTGATGGGCAAACCCCCATCCGAGTCCCCCAGCTCTGCTTCCTCTATGGAAGACATGATGGTGGGATTGAGAAGATCCTCAAAGTATTCCTTCTGCCACCTAATGACATCCCCAGTCGAGGTCAGCAGATCTCCAGCCCCACTGTATACAGTATTGGTCAGGAACCACTTTCCCTTCCTGACTTGCCTGACAGTTTTCCAGAATCTTCTCAGAGCCAATCGGCGGCAGCGCCGGGATTAGCTTCCTGTGCTCCACGAGTGGCTGCCTTTTCCAGTAGCTCCGTCTTTGTACTTTTTCTCAAGTTTCTTTAAACTTTATTTATTGTCTTAGGTTTTTACGCACGACCAAAGTGCATCTTATTTATATCCTAAGGATATTAGAATATATTTTCATAGTGGTATGTAGTACACCCGAAGGAGCTGAATGACTACAGGCCAGTTACTCCGACATCCCACGTGATGAAGACCATGGAGCGACTGCTGCTGTGTCACCTCAGACCTCAGGTCCACCATGCTGAGGCCCCACTGCAGCTTGCCTACCGGGAGAAGGTGAGGATGGAAGACGCTATCCTCCATCTCCTGCACAGAGCTCACTCTCACTTGGACAAGGGGAGCAGTGCTGTGAGGGTCATGTTCTTTGACTTCTCCAGTGCCTTTAAGACCATCCAGCCCCTACTACTGAGAGACAAGCTGATGGAGATTGAGGTAGACATGCACATGGTCACCTGGATTACTGTCTACCTTACGGGGAGACCACAACATGTCAGGATCAGGGACTGCTCCTCTGATACAGTGATCAGCAACACGGGAGCACCACAGGGGACCGTCCTCTCTCCAGTCCTGTTCACCCTGTACACATCGGATTTCAAATACAACTCAGAGTCGTACCACATGCAGAAGTTCTCTGATTGAGGACTTCGTGGTGTGGTGCAAAGCAAACCATCTGCAGCTGAACATCACCAAAACCAAGGAGATGTGCATAGACTTTAGAAGGTCCAGGCCATCTCAGCAGCCAGTCTCCATTGATGGGGTTGATGTGGAGATGGTGAAGTCTTACAAGTTCCTTGGTGTGCACCTGGATGAAAGGCTAGATTGGTCAGTGAACACTGACCTCCTCTACAAGAAAGCCCAGAGCAGACTATACTTCCTCAGGAGGCTTGCGTCCTTCAGGATCTGCCAGAAACTAGACTGTTCAACTCCTCACAGCACAGCAGACTACGAACTATGTGACTCCTCCATCCCGGTCACTCTAATGGACATATCCCCATATCATATGTAACACCCTCCTGGTACCATACCTCTATTTTTATTTTTTATTATCTGTACTTTTTCACTTTTACTATTGTATTATTGCACTACTTGTACTACTTGTACATTGTTCCACTGCTAATTTTTGCTGCTGTAATTTTTGTCATGTACCTCATACTCAGTGTTGGGAACGTTACGTTAAAAAAGTAATTAGTTATAGTTACTCACTACTTGTTCAAAAAAGTAACTGAATTAGTAACTGAATTACTCTATAATAAAAGTAACTCGTTACCAGGGAAAGTAACTATTTGCGTTACAGTTAAAAAAAGGTTATATGCCAATTAAGTTTTTTTTTTTAAGCAGTTTTCACAGTCAGTTGAAATTAGTAGATGAGAAAATTGTTTAACTTTTGATATTTATTGCACATCCACAGACCAGTGCAGGATAAAATCCTTTAAAATCCCAAAATCTTTGGAAAAAAAAAAAGCAAAAGTAAACAGTTACACTATATAAAGTGCATTTACATCTATGAAATTAAATTCTCTCAACCTGAGACAACTGGTTTGTTTACAACAGAAGTAAACTTAACAATAAAACCTCTATTCTTAATTAAATAAATCAAATACCCAGTCTGGTAGACATTCAGGAACATTCAGGAATGTTTATATCGCCTTGAAAGTTCTAGTTTTCTTCAGCTTGCACCTGACGCCATTTCGGCCTCTTCTCCGTTTGTGTCGTGTCACTCGCGTGCTTCGGCGCGCGTGTAAAAACACTGGCTCTGATTGGCTATCATAACGCTGCCTTAGCCAATCGCTTACTGACTTGTTAAGTTAAACAGGTGTTACACCGAGAACTGTGACCTATCGAGATCTGTTACTCCTCACTAGCCTGGGCAGCGGTCCGCTCGCATTACTGTTAGTATATCAATATATAGTAACGCACCACTTTTAATGACCAGTAATGTAAACGGCGTTGTAACGACAGGAAAAGTAACTCATTATATTATCCCGTTACTGACAAAATGACGACGTTACCTAACGCCGTTATTTTTAACGGCGTTATTCGCAACACTGCTCATACTGCACTATCTGCATGGCTGGCATCAGTCAGCGTTGCAATCTGCACAGCCACTTAGTAGCCAACTGCACTACCTCTGTACATAAGCTCACTAGAAGTCTATTTTATTAAATTATTTTATAGTATTTTATATTTTAACTTTAGCTTATTTATACTGTGTACCTACTGTATTTTCTTCTTCCCTTTATAACCCTCTGTCTGTCTGTCTGTCTGTCTGTCGAAAGTAACTTTCCATGGTCTGACCAAACTCTTCCCACACCCGAGTTTTTGCCTCTGCGGCGGTCAAAGCCGCGATCCGCTTGGCCCTCCAGTACCCGTCTGCTGCCTCCAGAGTCCCACGAGTCAACCAGACCCAATAGGACTCTTTCTTCAGCATGACGGCCTCCCTTACCCGAGGTAACCCCCATGGGGTTCGGGGATTGCAGAACAAGTCCCATTCGGACTCAATGTCTCTTGCCTCCCTCGGGATGTGGTCAAAGCTCTGCCAGAAGTGGGATTTAAAGACCTTTCTGACAAGTTCCTCTGCCAGACGTTCCCAGCAAACCCTCACAATACATTTGGGTCTGCCAGGTCTGTCCGGCATCCTTGCCATCTGATCCAACTCACCACTAGGTGGTGATCGCTTGACAGCTCAGCTCCTCTCTTCACCCGAGTGTCCAAGACACACAGTTGCAAGTCCGACGACACGATTACAAAATCGATCATCGAGCTGTGACCTAAAGTGTCCTGGTGTCATGTGCACTTATGGACACCTCTGTGCTCAAACATGGTGTTCGTTATGGACAGACTGTGATGAGCACAGAAGTCCAATAAAAAAACACCACTCCGGTTCAGATCAGAGAGGCCATTCCTCCCAATCACGCCCTTCCAGGTTTTACTATCGCTGCCCACATGAGCTTTGAAGTCCCCGAGCAAAACAATGGAATCCCCAGAAGGGGCACCTTCCAGTATCCCCTCCAAAGACTCCAAGAAGGCCGGTACTCTGTACTGCCATTTGGTGCATAAGCACAAACAACAGTCAGAGCTTTGGATCACTCTTTGTCTGGCCCATCACCTAGGACCAATTTGCCTTGGGAGACTTGGGAGACCACCTAGCTCCTAGGATTATGTAGGCACGCAAACCCCTCCACCATGATAAGGTGGTGATCCATGCAGGAGAGGACTATTTCAAACACTTAAATGGGAAAAATATTTATTTCAACAGTATTCAAATTGACAAATATATTTTAGTAACAATAGTTAAACAAAAATTGTTTTAAATAACTGCAAATAATTAAGTTGTATCATGTGTTGTATAACTTGTTGCCAAACTGGGCCTACATTTTAGACATTAAAAACAATTAAAACACTAAAACAATTTAGTACAATTTACTATATTACATTTTCTAGCACTGCTCATTTGCTGAACGGCCTCTCAGTAGCTCTTTTACAGCTCTGCCGTGTGAAACAAACAAATTAATTGATGCGGCTCCTAGAGGTGCGACTCTGTTCCTTTCGTTCATTTTAAAGAGCCGTTAATCTGATCATTCGCGACACAACTAGTCCAACTGAAGGCACTGCAGATGTATCAGATGAACTGAATTTCCTCTTTACCAGTTTAACATAAAATCCTTCGCTAATTTTGATAACTGCTTTGGGTTTAAACTAGTATATATATATATATATATATATATATATATATATATATATATATATACAGTTAAAAACGGTCTGCAAGCGAGTAAAATTCAATTAGTGGTGGGCCGTTAACGGCATTAACGCCGTTAACGGCCCGCCACTACTTTATACTAATACAAACCTTAATTTATTTAAAAAATGACCTCATACTAGGGTCATACTATAGGTAAAAACTAGTGACACAAACGAGTGGTCTTGTGCTCACATGCTCTACAAAATGTGTTGAAGAAAAGAAACATTGGAAACGGTGATATACATTCGTTAATGAGCTAAATATGAAGCTGCTGTACACATTAAAACACTCCCATTCGCTCTGTACTAATAAAAAAAACACAAAGGTATGTTTATACTATATTTAAACTACCTTTCTGCAGACTTACCTGGTTGTTAGCCTCAGGGCATTTACCGTAAACAAAAGCATATCAACCTGTTTAGAAGATGATCTAAATACCAAAGTGATTAAAGTAAAACTTAAAATGAAAACATACGCTACTGTACCAAAGTGTTAAAGATTAACTAGGACCATTTGGCTTCAAGTTTGTCAGTTGATGCCATGGTCTCGGGCCCAGTGCATTTATGCTTTGTTTTGTAATGTATGCTTTTATACAGTAATCAAAACATTTAAGTAGTGTTCTTAGGCACATTTGGTGTGTAAAAGTCATACAACTTTTCATGTTTTCTGGAAATTGTTGACTGAAACTAAGGCCTCAAAAAAACCTCTAACATTCCTCTGAAAATATCTCTGCTCCAGAGTAACACTGCTGAACAGAATAGTTTAAATAAATTAACCAAGAGTTGGTCACTACACATGCAGTTAGCAGAACAACCCAACGCTGGAATATTACTCATTGTGATCCAACTCTTAAGACAGCCAGGCATGATAGTGATGTCTTCACCATCACTTCAGGGAAATGATGATCAGACTTGAATCAGGTTTAAAAGGGAATGGAGACCTTAAGGTTCAAAAAGGCAATATTGGTTAGGCAAACAGGAGATCAGAAGCAAAACATGTCAAGTGTAAAAAATTGGCAAGAGGTGAGTAATAAAAAAGATTCAAGTTGATGGCAAGCGACTCTTCAAAGAGTAATACTCTGTCCAATCTGAGGTGGGGAGAGTTACAAGTATATATACACTACTCACAAAAGGCTTATGGAAAACAAAGTTAATGCTCATGCAGTGATGTATTTTGAAAGTAGGGCACTTGAGTAGAAGCATGCAAGGGTGATGTCCTCATCTCAATTTATTGAAACAAAATCCAACAGTAGTGTGTAAACCCCAACAAAAAATGTCAAAATGTCAATATCTCAATATCTCATCATATGCCCTTGAGCATCAATTAGAGCTTGACAACAACGTCTCATGCTATTCATGACTTATTGTCTGCCGAGTCATGGTATCTTTCTCTCCTTGAAGGGTCCTTGAGTCATTGAGGTTCTGGGCTACAGAGTTACTACATGGCGACTCAGCAGTTCCAGTAGGTTTTATGGGTTTTGGGTCTGGAGAACGTGCAGGCCACTCCATTTGAGTTACCCCAGTCTCCAGCCGCTGTTCCCTAATGATGCAACCTCGATGAGCTGGAGCAGTTGTCCATGAATATGAAATTAGGCCTGTGTTGTTCATGTAGAGGTAATGACTGGATTAATGATTTTAATGAAGTAGTATGGGTTTGTCACAAGTGTAGGGCAGATCTGCATTGACTAGACACACCTGCCCACCCTGTAACACACCACCACCAAAGGTTCGTCTGGTGACAGTAGTGGCTGATGCGTATCGCCTTCCTTATCGTCTCCAACATTGTTGGCAGCCATACTTTCTGCTCAGTGTGAATTGACTCATCAGCAAACAGTGCTAAGGCCCACTGGCCCCTCAACCAGTCTAAATGCTTCCTGGCCCATGCAAGATGACACCTGTGTCTGGTGGTGTGGTCAGGTATCCTTGCAAGTCGTCTAGCACGCAGACCACTCTGATGTAAACAATTTTGAATGACCTGACATGACACTTGTGTGCCACTCATCTCCCTTAAATGTGCCTGTAATTGTGTGGCATTAATCATCCGATTCCAGACTATTCACAATTAAGTGTCATCAGAGTGGGATGTGGCCAAAGGATGTCCACTTCTCTGCATTTCTGTGACTCTTCCAGTCTTGCAAAGATGAGATACTGCTGATCAATTTTTAGGTGTCATCTTGGTCTCATGATATCAACATGTGAACAGCATAATGAGGAGGACTGTTTAAATACCAATTCTGATTGAACCAGGAAATTTGCTGGTTGATTCATGCATCAAACACCTGTTGTGAATTTAGCTGTTAAGGTCACATTAAATTTACCTGTAAGGTTAGAGCACATTTTAGGTTCATCCTGAAATTTCACCCAGAAACCGAATATCATGCATGTTATTGAACATTCCTAAAATGTAATGTGTCTGTGTGCAATGTGTGACGGGAAGGGAGTACGAAATAAAATGGAAGCTATCACGCCAAGTCTCAGGGAAAAGGGAGGTTTTAATGAATAAAGTGCACAAACCAAAAACCTGTGACAAAATCCAAATGAAGGATACAATGACCAGCAGTCAACTGGTATAAAGACAAGACATATAGACAAACAAACGACCGTCAGGTGAGGCGGATCATATTTTTTGATGCATTTAGCACTTTGGGACAAATACTAATAAGTAGGCTAACAAAACACAAAATTTGCAATAATTTGTGTTATTTGAATAATATATTCAAATAACACACAATAACAGTAGTGCAACCTGCTTTGCACTGCAAGAATATTCTGTTAAGAATATGTTCTCAGAAAGGTTTAATTTATTATTACCTTAGTATTAGCTGCACAAGAGAGCAATAATTAATAGAAATGCATGTTGTATTGAAACCACAGAAGAGAATGAAATGCTCTGTATGTTTGTTTTTCCTCTGAGATGGTGTTGACAGACTGAAAAAAAAACACACTGGCAGATATTTTGCCTGTTGTACTCATGACGACATACAGATGACAGCACGTGTATGACACAACGGGAGACAAACTTGGTTCTATAGAGATAAAGATCATGGTCAAAACAACCTTTGAAGGCAGATCCTTCATACAGTGTGCTGCCAGAATTTGCCACAACTGCAAAACAGTCACAAAATCGTATTCAAAGGATCAGTGGATTCAAATGATACAATGTACCATCTGCAAAGTAAAGACTGGGTTTGCACATGGGATTTAAATGTTTAGAATACATTTATGTTATGCATATGGAAAACAAAAAAACATTGATTTGTAAGTGTAGAGACACTTTAGCAGATCTGACTTGCTACAGTAGCTATTTCTCATTCTCCATATGTCTGACTGCAAGTTGTGTTTCTGGCTAAGAGTTGGTCTAAGCATTGATGCATGCAGGTATAGTGAATCAAACACATCCACAGAGTTCTAGTAGAGCCCTTGTGTGTCAGACCTGGTCAGTCCTTCATCTGAGTATAAATTAAATGAAATCACAGTTAGTTTAGAATCAACCACCACACGAAGAAACAACCAACAAATGAATAGACCAAAAACAATACATAAAAATGGAATTCCAAGATGGACAAAATACGAGACAGGTATCCATTCAAAATGTACAACAAAATAAATAAGTAATTATAAATGAATAAATAAATAGGTGCTCCTTCTTATGGGTAGGACATGTGTAGCCCCCCCCCCCCCCCCCCCCCCCCCCACACCTGTGAACATGTCACACGAAGACACATGCCTACACAAACATGGAGACACACAACCATGTGCAGACACCATGGTTTGTACTGTGGTGTCTTCAGTACACCCAGCTGACAGGGACCCACTGCGGTTCTGAACAAAGCTTGTCCAAAGCTGCCTGCAGTGTTTCAAATGCAGCATCCACGTTGTTGTTAATGATCATGAGGTCAAAGTAGTGCCTATAAGCACGCTGGATACGGGCACTTTCACTCACAGTCTTCTCAAGGTCCACGTCCTGAGGGGGAAAAGAAGACTGTCAGATTGTGTATTTGGTTAAGTTTTAAAGAAAGACAGTGTTTCTGTCATTTCAGAAACACTGTAGTCATATGGGTGAGCTCATGGCTTACTGTGAGATGTTTGGTGCTGATTCCAGCTTTGACCACAGCTTTGTGCATGGCTTTCAGGATCTCAAACTCAGGGGCTCCAACAAATACTATGTATGGCATGAACTCTGCTGTTCTAAGCACCTTCAGAGCCTGCATACAGATACAGAACAAATGAGCATGTGGATGTAAGATACCTTTGCTCATACTGATAAGCAGAAGCCTACGGGGTTGATCCTGATTCATATGGATGAATGATATGACATATACTAATCGGACATAACATTTAAAGCACCTGTCTAATATCACACTGCCAAAACAGCAAACTCATCCAAGATTGTGGTATCTGGCTCCAAGACATTAGCAGTAGATCCTTCAAGTCCTGATCCTTTAACTCCCAACACTCCGGCTGTGTTCAAAATCAGAGTTGTATACTCCAGGTTCAGAAATTAAAAGTCCTCACCAGGATTTTGCTCAGGCTTCCTGGATTGCACTAATTAGAAAATCTAGCAAGCTTGAGCAAAATCCTGGTGAGGACTTTTACTTTCTGAACCTGGATTATACAACTCTGTTGTGGCTAACGTAAGTTGCTGAGCGGGGGGGGTGTGGCAAACTTAAGTTGTTGAGCGGGGTGGCGAGCGTATCACTCGTGACGGAGTGTTTTTTCAATAGCCCTGAAATAAATGCTACGGTTTTGTTTTGGTCCGTATCCAGTTAATCAGGAATGAGATTGGGTCCGGACAGGATCGCGTTCGGGTCCGGATCCGGACCGCGGTCCGCCAGTTGAGTACCCCTGATATAAACAAATACACTCAGGTTGCAAAAGCACAAGCAGAGCAGTCACGTTAGCATACAGCTTCACGTTAGCATTACCAGGAATATGTCAACTGTAGACACTCATGACATCAGGTAGTTTGAACAACAAATAGTTTTTTTGTGTTTTGTAGAATTCATGAGGCCTGCTTCCTATCATACTCTCTAGAATACATAATTTATCTTCAAAAATTAGCCGTTTATTTCTCAGTTAATGTGTTAACAGCCCGAGTGACGTGGCGAGCTGAGGGCGTGTCACCTGAGGGTTGACGTCCAGGATGCAGGTGCGCCCTGCGCTCACCACCTCATGGATGGAGTCGATCTTGGTGCCGTAGAGGCACCCGTCATACTGGCCATGTTCCAGGTACTGCCCTGCCCTGATCTCCTGCTCCATCTCCATCCGCGTCACAAAATGGTAGGTGTGGCCATCGCTCTCACCTGCCCGGGGCCTCCGGGACGTGACTGAAACGGGACAGAACCAGTTCAAGCTCTGGGGAATCACAGGTGTTTGCAGAATCTCAATGTCTTAACTAAAAGTTCATAGTTTCGGGGTACTTAATAAATCAGTTACTGAACAGTGTAACATGTGCAAAGTGATTAAGCTGTAATACCGAAGTTTTATGTTTATGAAACTGAACAGAAATATTAAGTGGATATGAGTAGTTCTGAAGAGACGGGTTATAGTGTAGCAAAATACCAAAACATTCATATTTAGAGTTGTTGGGTTACAATTGTCACTGAAGTCTTCAGAACTTCAGAAGTGTTTAAATGAACAACTGTGTATGCGTGTATGCACACATGCGCGCGTGTGTGTGTGTGTGTGTGTGTGTGTGCATGCTCACATGGTACTGTGGTCCCATAGCGTGTTGGGTGCTGCACTAGGAGGCGTGTCTTCAGACTACGCCGGCCTACTCCTTGTGCTCCAATCAGAACAAGTGTTTTCCTCTGGAACGGAGGCATGCGAGCCACCTCCTCATAGATCTGGAGCTCATGCCGGTCAAACTCTGTTATTTATTTAATGTGTTATTTTTTTCAACAAAGATTCAGCCAGAATCAGAAATAGAAGAATCAGAAATGAGGAGGGAACATTCAGCCAATAAGAGAAGAACAACCACGTGACTCACGTGCATTCCGAGCTGTGAGGTACATCATCTTTTTTTTCTTTTTACCAGTCACTGTTCCACACAAGACACCTGACAGAAAAAAAAAACAGTGTAATCCCTCATTTGATCAACAGAGGGCACCGTGTACATATAAATACAGGCGTACATATACACTACTATATGGGCAGGAGTATTGGGACACCTACACATTACACCTACATGTAAATCCACAGGCATTGATATGGAGTTGGTCCCTCCTCTACTTTCTACAAGATTGTATCACAATGTGTGTGGGATTATCTGTCCACACTCTCTGATCTACTTCATCCCAAATGGTGTGGACATGAGGGCTCTGTGTGTTGTCTTTGTGAACTTTGCTTTGTGCACTGGAGCACAGCCATGCTGGAGCAGAATATAGCCTTCCCCAAACTGTCCTCACAAAGGTGGACACAATCCATCCTAAACTACACAGCCTAGACTAACATCTGAAGAAGAATCCCGAAGCATTATTGCTCCTCCACCACAGGCAGGTAGCATTCTCCTGGCGTTCACCAAACCCAGACACATCCATCAGACCAGAGAGAGAACCTGGAAAGACCAGTGTGTGTCATCCCACCACAGAACACGCTGTGGCTGCTGCAGTGGAGTGATGGAGTTGTAAACCACTCAGTCCCACTCTCTCCCACTCCGTCCCACTCTCTCCCACTCACTCCCACTCCGTCCCACTCCGACCCACTCCGTCCCACTCTCTCTCACTCACTCCCACTCCGTCCCACTCCGACCCACTCCGTCCCACTCTCTCCCACTTTCTCCCACTCCGTCCCACTCTCTCCCACTCCGTCCCACTCTCTCCCACTCTCTCCCACTCTCTCTCACTCACTCCCACTCACTCCCACTCTCTCCCACTCCGTCCCACTCTCTCCCACTCTCTCCCACTCTCTCTCACTCACTCCCACTCACTCCCACTCTCTCCCACTCCGTCCCACTCTCTCCCACTCTCTCCCACTCTCTCTCACTCACTCCCACTCACTCCCACTCTCTCCCACTCCGTCCCACTCTGACCCACTCACTCCCACTCCGTCCCACTCCGACCCACTCCGTCCCACTTTCTCTCACTCACTCCCACTCTCTCCCACTCCGACCCACTCCGTCCCACTCTCTCTCACTCACTCCCACTCTCTCCCACTCCGTCCCACTCTCTCCCACTCTCTCCCACTCTCTCTCACTCACTCCCACTCTCTCCCACTCTCTCTCACTCACTCCCACTCTCTCCCACTCTCTCCCACTCCGTCCCACTCCGTCCCACTCCGTCCCACTCACTCCCACTCTCTCTCACTCTCTCCCACTCCGTCCCACTCCGTCCCACTCACTCCCACTCTCTCTCACTCTCTCCCACTCCGTCCCACTCCGTCCCACTCTCTCTCACTCTCTCCCACTCTCTCCCACTCCATCCCAAGCGTGTGTGTCCCGTGTTGAAAGGCATCGGCCATGGAAGCTCATGCAATCAAGCCCCAGTGTTAATGACGTTAATGACAGAGGACATTTGGAGCTCTGACATTACTGACATTACTGACATTACTGACGTTACCGACGTTACCGACGTTACTGGCATTTCTGATGTTTCTGGTGTTTCTGACGTTTCTGATGTTATTGGCGTTTTTGGCGTTTTTGGCTCTGACTGCATGGGTTTATAGTAGGGTTGCAACGGTATGAGATTTTCACGGTATGATAACCGTCTCAGAAAATACCGCGGTATCACGGTTATCACGGTATCACAGTTAGTTTGTATATTATTAAAAGATACACTGACCCTTAAAGAAATTACAACAAGTTATTTTTGTTCAATTAACTATTTATTGTAGAAACCTGGAACTATTGTATACAAAATGTGTCCTTTAAAAAAATAAGCTGTACACATGTTTATATAAATACTGCAAAATTAGAGAAACCTAAATCATGGATTTCAGTACAATTATTTAAGTTTAAATTATTTAATATCTGATAAACTCAGCCTGGGTCAGTGTCTGATCAACAACTGTTGTAAACGTCCGTCGTACTGCCAAGTTAGAATATAACAAGATACTGCAGAAAGAGAGGATTTATTTCTGACATGACCCTCACAATAGAGATTTCTATTTTAAGGCTTTCACACCGAGTCTGGTTTTAACATATCAAAAACAGGTACGTTAGAATTTGAACGCATGTAAATTAATAGCGTCTTTCACATCCAGTGAAAGCAAGGACCATAAAAAGCTAGGTTTATACTTTCACTAGTGACCGTAGCACGCGACTCCGCACAGTTCTTTTGTCTTACGTTAACAAATACGAGCCTCTTGTAATTCCAGGACGAAACATGAGAGAACGTGAAGACGTTAAGATTGGGCGTTTTGGAAATAAACAACCATTAAATAATGTGATGAAAAAGCGAATTATTTCGAGTATATGTATAAATATTTAACTTAATTAAGTTTAAGGTGCTGGGAAATATTGAAACGGACCTTTAAAGTGACGTACAAGTGTTTTAATTCCACCTTTTAAACGTGTATGAATCCTGCAAACATGACTTTGTTCATTGCGCTGAGGCGCAGCGCGCGCAAAGTTACAAAATTCGAGAGGTGCACGACCTCGCGAATCGACAGCGCGCGAGACCCTCGCGCACGACCGCGATTACGTCATTTTCGCCACTGATTTTAGTTTAGCTTTTTTTTTTTGTAAAAAAATGTGTTAAGTCTGATGCACTTTCTGCCATTCTCACTGCTGTGTGCTGAGTAGCTGAACCGGAGCGGAGTTGCGCATGCGCGGGTCAGTTTCTCCGCTGGCTTGCTTTTTACCGGTAATAAGCAAACGCACACGGTATGATAACCGTGCATTTTAATACCGTGGTATACCGTGAAACCGGTTACCGCTGCAACCCTAGTTTATAGACCTGTATTATATACACCTGGCAATGAAACATCTGACTTCAGTAATCAAGAGTGTTACAATACTTTTGTCCATATGGTGTATGTTATTCTGTAGGCATTGTCTTTGGGAGACAAATAAAGGAACTATGACTTTGACTATGATTGTGTGTGTATTTGTATATATCAGCATTATGATGTGTGTAGCTGTGTGTGTTTGATTGCCCAGGTGTACATCCTGATGAACCTGTTCCATCCCAGTCTTTAGGAACAAAAGCCTTCCTCTTCTCCTCCAGAACCTGACTGGGAATGAGGCCTGTAGCTCCACCCACCACATGGCATGCCTGTCAATCAACATAACCATCCAATGGAACACCACCCTTAAAATCCAAACAAATATATTAAAATTAATGCAAATCTGCCTTAGTCATTTCCAGAGCAGTACAGTCCCACCTGCCACCAGTCTGGATCCTCTCTGTTCACTATCTGCAGAATGTCCCCCTGGCTGAATGCAAGCCCCGCCTCTCTGCATGGGATCACACTGTCATTGGCTGGATTGTAGTCAAAATGTGGCCGTAAATAAACCTGTTAGAGAGCAGAAGAGAACCACACACACTGATGATGTCATAGGACTTATACAGATTCAAATCCACTAACAGTACAAAAAAATCTTTTTAAAAATGATTATCTTATTTCAAATTATTTTAAAATGTCCAGGTGGTCTAGGCCTAATCAAATGTCCATGACGGTATAGGTTATGTCTGTGAGTTTCCAGTGTGTGTGTGTGTGTGTGTGTGTTACACTCTACACAGAATGTTATTAACAGATTGAAGTGTTAACTTTCACTATGCATGTGAATGAGGGGGTGTTGTGCAGAACCTCAGGTGCGCGTGTAAGGGTTTGCCCCAGCGCCAGACCGCCACCGGCCACCAGTGGGAGCCGACGGGCTAATCAAGCCAGATGAGCTACACCTTTATAAGCAGCCCATTCCAAGACACTGGTTGTTGAATTGTTAGTCAGTGTTCTGATGTACAACTTGGCCAGTATCTTTGTGTAGAGGTTGTGGGACCTGCTTTTGGGCCTCTTATTCTCTTTTTCTTGAGTCTCTCTCTCTCTCTCTCTCTCTCTCTCTCTCTCTCTCTCTCTCTCTCTCTCTCTCTCTCTCTCTCTCTCTCTCTCGGGCCATTTCCTCCTTTCTACAAGAAGCTGTTGCTATAAAACTGAATGGACAAATTTATTACAGGTGCATCTGAATAAATTAAAACATCAAAAAGTTAAATTATTATTCAATACAAAAAAATTAAACACATATAGATTCATGACAGAGTGATCTATTTCTAGAGTTTATTTCTGTTAATGTTGATTATGGCTTATAGCCAATAAAAACCCAAATCATTATCTCAGAAAATTAGAATATTATATAGGACCA
The DNA here is from genome assembly GCF_052324685.1 of Brachyhypopomus gauderio. Lineage (NCBI taxonomy): Eukaryota > Metazoa > Chordata > Actinopteri > Gymnotiformes > Hypopomidae > Brachyhypopomus > Brachyhypopomus gauderio. The sequence goes on along the minus strand of NC_135216.1, from coordinate 18,887,874 downwards.
ACTGAATTTTTTATTTTATTTTTTTATGTTGGCCTACTGAAATGTATGCACAGTAAATGTACTCAATACTTGGCGGGGCTCCTTTTGAACATATTATTGCATCAATGCAGAGTGGTATGGAGGTGATCAGCCTGTGGCACTGCTGAGGTGTTATGGAAGCCCAGGTTGCTTTGATAGCAGCCTTCACCTCATCTGCATTGTTGGACCTGGTGTCTCTCATCTTTCTCTTGACAATACCCCAGAGATTCTCTATGGGACTTAGGTCAGACCAGTTTGTTAGCCAATCAAGCACAGTGATACTGTGGATATTAAACCAGGTATTGGTACTTTAGACAGTGTGAACAGGTGCCAAGTCTTGCTGGAACATTACATTTCCATCTCCAAGAAGCTTGTTGGCAGAGGAAAACATGAAGTGCTCTAACATGTCCTGGTAGATGGCTGCACTGACTTTGGTCTTGATATAACACAGTGTACCTATATCACAGTGGACCTATAACACAGTAGACCTACACCAGCCGTTGACATGGCTCCCCAAACTATCACTGATTGTGGAAACTTCACACTGGACCTCAAGCTTGGATTGTGTGACTCTCCACTCTTCCTCCAGACTCTGAAACCTTGAATTCCAAATGAAATTCAAATTGCATCTGAACACAACACCTTGGACCACTGAGGAACAGTCCAGTTCTTTTTCTCCTTGGCCCAGGTAAGACTCTTCTGGCGTTGTCTCTTGGTTGTGAGCCCATGTCCCGAATATGTCTGTGTGTGGTGGCTCTTGAAGCACTGACTCTAGCAGCAGACCACTCCTAGTGAATCTCCCCCAAACTTTTGAATGGCCTTTTCTTGACAATCCTTTCAAGACTGCAGTTATCCTGGTTGCTTGTTCACTTTTTCCTTCCATTCAACTTTCCATTAATATGCCTGGATACAGCACTCAGTGAACAGACAGATTCTTTAGCAATGACCTTTTGTGTCTTGCCCTCCTTGTAGAGTGTATCAGTGCCTTCTGGACATCTGTCAGGTCAGCAGTCTTCCCCATGATTGTGTAGCCTACTGAACCAGACTAAGGGACCATTTTAAACGCTTAGGAAGTTTGTGTTAATTATTCAAATTTTCTGAGATAATGACTTTTGGGTTTTCATTGGCTGTAAGCCATAATTATCAACATTAACAGAAATAAACATGAATCTATATATGCATTTCACTTTTTGTATTGAATTACTGAAATAAATTTTTTGAGATGCTAATTTATTGAGATGCACTTGTCAGCTCAGCGATTGAGTCCCCACCAAAAAACCATGGTGGTTCACTTCTGGCTTGCCATCATTTTGGAGGGCGTGGCATCTAAATGAGATCATGTGTGTGTGGTGCGGAATCTCAGGTGGACGTAGCATGTGTGTGCGCGTGTTTGTGGTGCAGAACCTCAGGTGGGCGTGGCATGTGTGTGCGCGTGTTTGTGGTGCAGAACCTCAGGTGGGCGTGGCATGTGTGTGTGTGCGCGTGTTTGTGGTGCAGAACCTCAAGTGGGCGTGGCATGTCTGTGAGTGCCTATGTGTGTGTAGCAGAACCTCAGGTGGGCGTGGTGTTTCTCTGTAGCTGGGCAGGATCTTCAGCATGACCCCTCCACTGCAGGCCTTTAGCACCTCCTGCAGCTCTGCAGGGTCTCCGCCCACACGCTTCCCGTCCACCTCCTTTATGACATCACCCACATGCAGCAAGCCCTGCCTGTCAATCATCCCTCCATGAAGGATGCGTGCGATGATGAGGTCATCCTGCTCCACCCGGAATGTCACGCCCTGGGACACACACACACACACACACACACACACGCACACACACACACACACACACACACAGCTGGTCTGATCACATGGGCCCATTTTGGTTGTATGAAAGTAGAAAATACCTCTAAGTACCTGATTTTCTAACTTGCATGTGGGAAATGATTGCAAATGCTACAAACCAGAAGTAAACACACACACACTCACTCACCAGAGGCTCTCCCGCTTTCTTACGGATGCCGATCATTCTGACCGCATCCGCCTGCATGAGAGCGTTGTTCACAGCCGCATCATTGCCCATGTTGATGGGGGGTGTGGTCTCGTAGCGTTTGGATGCCACCTTGTCATGGGTTTCTAGGAGAGACTGAGTGAAAGAGAGAGAAAGATGGCTGAGAAGATGGGAGGGGAGTAGAGGGGAGAGGAGGAGGAGAAGAGAGGGGAGGAGGGGGAGGGGAGAGGAGAGGAGGGGAGAAGAGGGGAGGAGAGAGGAGGGGAGGGCAGCCACTCTCTATACCTGTACGTGTGGTTCCTGCAAGATGTGCGTGAGCTCTCTAGCATGACTGTCTCGCAGGCTCAGCAGACGCAGCTCCTCCAGGATCTCAGTCACCAGCTCCATGTTGTTCTCTTGCACTGCCTCCAGCTTAATGTCCTCCAAACGCTCATGAGCCTACACACACACACACACACACACACACACACACACACACACACACACACACACACACATATATATATACACTCTTGTACTTCCACCTTTCAGTCAACCCTGGAGAATAAGTTTAGTGATATTACTGAGCCTTGGCTACTCAGCATACTAATGAAGGTTTTCAAATAGCCATTGCTATATTGTTAACAGTGACAAAAAATACCAAGCAATGTTATAGTCCAAGAGTGTGGTGTGTGCGTGCGTGCGTGCGTGTGTGCGTGTGTGTGTGTGTGTGTGTGTGTGTGTGTGTGTGTGTGTGTGTGTGTGTGTGTGTGTGTGTACCTTGGCAAGTGAACAAACAATGGGACTTTCCAAGATGCCTTTGAGGAAAATCAGGTCGATGTGTTTGGCGCCGGTGGAACTGGACAGGTTGTCTAACACTTGTTGCATAGCTACCCAGTTAAATGAAGACACATGCAGTGAGAGACAGAAAGACGCATGCAGCCATGATTGTAGTCCTGTGCATTACATTTGTAGTCCAACAGCATCTCAGTTATTTTGTGTGAATCAGGATTAATTGTGCTGTAGTGTAGGACTGCTGATCACAAATAACACATCACACCAGAACAAACAGAAAAAGGTCAAATGTTAAGTGTGTGTGTGTATGAGATAAAGAGGAGAAAGTGCATTTGGTTAAAGAAATATTTCTGTGATGTTAAGTGTGTGTGTAAAATGAGAACTGTAAAGTACAGTGTAGTTCCAGCACGTGTCATTAGTGCATTAGTGATGTGAAGAATGAGACTGTGGTGTGTGCAGAGGTGACTGAGTCTCAGTATCACACACGTTCACACATACTGGAGTGCTTTCAGCTGGAATGCTTTTAGCTGTCAAATTCTGAGATCAGAGATGTAGTATGTTGTCTTTCTTTGGTTCTTGTTAGTGCACTTTTATGTTCAATTTAATTTGTTTGTTTCATTAATCTCTCCGGTTAGTTATTTGAGTTAGTTTCATTTATCTCTTCAGCTTGTTTATTTGAGTTAGTTTCATTAATCTCTGCAGTTAGTTTGAGTGAGTTTCATTAATCTCTTCAGTTCGATTATTTGAGTTAGTTTTGTTACACTCTTCAGTTGGAGATTTGCATTTGCTTCTTCTTTTTTTCCTGCACTTTTTTCACCTGTGACAGGCAGACGTATCTTTATGGGAGGCTGTTTTGTTTATGCAAAGTCCAGTGTGTTATCATCTCTGCTTGCAAAATCATGTCATATTCATCATGTCAAATCATGTTGGAAAAACTTTGGTGAAACAGTTTTCAGGTTTTCATGATTGAAATCCCCGTCAACCCCTTCATCCATTCATTCATTCATTCATTCAACAACGATAAAGTTGTCAGGGTGAGTTGATCATAACTCAACCATGACCTCATACAGTTCATGAGTGCACTGTTAGACATGCTAGTTGCAGGGGGACTGTACCTGGCCATGGTAACAATGACCTTGAGTTCCCTTGGGAAATAATAAGACCAACATTCAAGCACCATGAACTTCACCAACAATGGATAGCAAAAGAGAACCAAAGCTGAAAGATGAGGAAGCGCAGGAACCTCGGGACTTAATCTGACACGAGTCATACGGCCTGGCATTTCCTTTTTGTTACCAGTTGGTATCAGTAGGTCATTTTACTGTTTATACATCAATATTTGACCATATAACCCCTTCGTCCCATCTGCTATGCAGCATTATCATAATAATAATACTTGACTAAGTCATAACTCCCTCACATTGTCTCATAGCAATTTCTCTGTTTCTTTTCAAGTCTAATATTTTCCTTTTTATGATTCTTTAGTCTGATAATGTTGTTCTGCCTGGTAAAATATTCTCACAACTTTTCTTTCTTTCAGTTCTTTTCTTTCCTTCTATTAACTATCCACTATGAATCAAGTTTGGGTTCATTTATTTCAGTTGTTTCATGTACTATAGAAATTTTAGGGAATTCATTACTGGTCATTTGTAGTATCATAGTCAATGATCTGTAAACATATTCTTCTATCTTTCTATATTCAATAAATATACACTTAGTGTCACGATTGGTCCCTCTATCTATCAATCACATCTTTGTTTTCATTATTCCATGTGCTTGTTTGTTTTGGTCAGCTAATCAGAGTGGTGCCCAGTATAATCTAATCAATTATAACAAACAATTAAATCGCCACAGATTCCTTCCCTCACGTCCAACTGCTGAGTGCACACGACCTGCATCTTCCAACCACCGAACACCACCCAGGAGTCAGGAGTCAGGAGTCAGGTAAGTGTGTCTCTCACACTTAGGATTATTCAGACTTGCATGGTTTTTTACCCTACTTCTATTTCACGTTCTGCTGTGGAATTGGGACCCTTAGGATCATGTGCACACTAACACACTAAATGTTTGAACGATGAGCACCTGACTATGAAGCAGAGAAGCAAATGCTGGAAAATGCTGGAAATGCTGAGCTTGGATCTGAATAAAATAATCACGCATGCCCAACACACAGCTCTGGGACCTGAATCAAATAATCTTTGATATATCACACAAACTCAAAACACAGTTCTGGGATCTGAGTCAAATAATCTCTTATCATTCCCTGTCTGGTCAGTTCTTCACAGCTGTGTGGTAAGAGGATATGAACTATCCTCCCTAATCTGGCCATCCTTTCCTCAATTCTCTCTCTCCCTCTCTCTTTCTCTCTCTCTCTCTCTCTCTCTCTCTCCTCTCTCTCTCCTCTTTCTCTCTGATTTCACAAAATCACAAAAACACAGGATTAGAGGATCCCGTCTGTGTACAGATACACACCTATTTCAGAGTCTCTACCATTTTGATGCACACATTTAACTTGTCTAAGAGGAAACCACGTATAGCCATCAATATACTAACTGCAATGGCTTTAAATACTAGAACACTCTTAAAACGTACCATTGAGTCCCACAAATTAAGTCTAACAAAAATAAACAAAAATTAAATTTTGCCTTCATAACTGCCTTAGTTATTCGTGGCAAGGTACTGGAAACATTCCTCAGAGTCTGGTCCATATTGACATGATAGCATCATGCAGTTACTGCAGATTTGTCAGCTGCACATCCATTATGCGAATCTCCCGTTCCACCACATCCCAAAGGTGCTCTATTGGATTGAGATCTGGTGACTGTGGAGGCCATTTGAGTACATTGAACTCACATTCAGTTTGAGAAGATGAGTAGCCATCAGAAGATGAATAAACTGTGGTCATAAAGCGATGGGCATGGTCAGCAACAATACTCAGGTAGGCTGTGGCATTGACACGATGCACAATTGCTAAAAATGGGCCCAAAGTGTGCCAGGAAAATAACCCCCACACAATTGCACCACCACCAGACTGAACCGCTGATACAAGGCGGGATGCTTTCATGTTGTTGATGCCAAATTCTGAGCCTACCATCTGAATATCACAGCGGAAATTGAGACTGGTCAGACCAGATGTTTTTCCATTCTTCTATTGTGCAATTTTGGTTGTGTTCTCACATGTGCTCCACTAGGTCTTGTGGTGTTAAGTATTAATTATGAGCATTAATTATGTTAGTATTTAGCTATTGCTAATGGCTAATACAGTATATAGTATTTTAGTGCATCATCAACCTTCCACGTCTTATTTAAGCTGCATTATTAGTAAGAGTGTATCAGGACTGATGAAGGGCCAAACTCCTATAGTTTCTCATGTTCTACCTGTAATCATGTTGCCCAGGAAACAGAGGTCCAGCTGTAAAGACAATACCACAGTCACTGTCTCTGTTACCGCATGGCACCGAGGTAACCCTCCGATAACATCAGGACAGAGAGATGACAGAGAATACACACACACATACAGACACATAAACACACACACACACACACACTGTCTCTCTCTCTCACACACACACACACTCTTACACACACACACACACATATACACACTCTCACACGCACACACGCACTCTGTCACACACACACACACACACACTCACACACATACACACACACACACACACACACACATACACACACTCTCTCTCTCTCACACACACATACACACACACACACACACTATGACATGGAAGACCAACTGCAGGTTGGCCAACTGCATCTTATATTTTCTGTTCCGTCAATTTCCTATATATTTTTTTCCTCCTGAAACATCCTTCATCAACTGAATGTCTCACTGATGACTACTGAAGTGAAGGAGTAATAAAGACTTTG